>NC_092286.1:20591017-20623517 GCF_036320965.1 Panulirus ornatus | reverse complement strand
GTTATACAACTCGTTCAACCATTATTCTTTTTATCCCAGACCTGCTTTGACCATGTACCATCCGTCAATCTCACAGTAACAGTAGAAGACTCTCTTCAAGCCTTTTCCACTTTATATTCAAATGATGAGAAAATTTCACCTTCCCACAATGCCCCTTTCCTCCCTTCACGGAATTAGTCATACGGTTGTACGTCATCTACGAAGTTTTTCTCACCCCAGAAACAACATGAGCAACGCTGGCAGATCACCACCAAGCTTCAGATCTTCACCACAATGTGGTCCACGTTGCATGAGAAGCTTTCCTCCACAATATAGGTAGTCCTATGAGCCTCTCATGTAGACTTTTGTCCCGTCCACACTGTTCATGGTATCATAAATCTCCCTTACCTCCCATAGTAATAGCGACACTGTTATGATGATGCTCACAAAACTTCACATTGTCATTCAAATTTCTAGTATCACCATCAGCCTCGTACAGATCCATCTTCCATTCCACCGAAGTAATTGAAGAGTTATGGATCCCTAAATGAAGCCTGTTAATGTTAGGGTCACTATAAGACTTACAAAGCTCAAAGCTCTCGTTCCCTTCCATGATATTAGTAAGATCATAAGCCCATCACAAAACCTTCCTCTTACAGTGTTTGTACGGTCATAGTGTAAGTACCTTGCAGAAACCATTTCCCTGCCGTATGTTAGTTACAATATAAGACTCAAGAATCCTGTTAGTTTGCTGGGCAGTGATAATGTCAGTACAAACCTTCCCTCCATAACGTAAGTGATGGTAAGAAGCTCCTGTCATAAGGCTCACTTCGTTCATGAAGCCTCTCATATCCCTCGACTACATCAACAGATATGATCCCGCGTGAAACCTCCTGTTCCATACATATTATTAACGACACTACGGACTCCTTACGAATCCTCCTGTCTTCTTCACAGTGATGATGATATCATTAGCATAGTACAATACTAAAGGACTCATGGAAAGCCCCTTGCTTCACTCGACAATAACGTAGAGCTATAAGCCTGTTCAAGTGACCTTCCATTCCCCTACCACAGTTTTACTGACACTAACAATCTCTAACGTCACCAAGTGCCTCCCGTCACAACTTTAGTAACAGTATTGTAGGAACCTCTCCATAAGCCTCCCTCCCGTATCTAAAATATCACGAGCAGTATAATACTTTCATGAATCCTCCTACTTACCTTCGTAGTGCTTCTGATATCATAAACCTCTGAAAGGGTCTCTTCTTTCCACCTACAATGGTAATAGTATCATAAACCTCTGATGAGGCGTCTTCTTGCAACCTACAGTGGTAATAACACTAAGAACCAATGACGATGACTCTTCTCTCCCCCCCCTACAATGGTAATAGTACTATAAACCTCTGACGAGGCTTATTATCTCCCCTTACAATGGTAATAGCACTATAAACCTTTGACGAGGCTTATTCTTTCATCCTACAATGGTAATTGCACTATAAACCTCTCACGGACATCCGTCTCCATTCCTTTGTGCAAGACTACAAGACTCTCACACCTCCTCTCGTCTTCCTTTACGACTATTGTGGAGCTAGAATCCTTTCAGGAAACCTCACACTTTCTCTGCAGTGTTGAAGATACTCTTATGTTATCATGAAGCATCTTTCTATTACTCGGCGAGCTTGAAACACTTTGACTCTCTCATAACGTCTCCTGGCTCTCTTAAATGTAGATGTAGTATTATAAGCCACTCAGGAAGCCCTCTGCCCTCCCTGCAGCGATAGCAGTACCACAGATCTCTCTCAAAGTCTTTCGCTTCTCTTCTGTTTTTTGATACAGTGATGTTCAGAAAGATTTCCGCTTCCCTCGACGTTGTTAAGAGGATTAAGATCCTTCCGTGAAGACTACTAAGAAAAACAACTTAATTCTCAAGCACCCCAATTAGAAGAAAACTATAAGCATTAAGAGAGCAGGGAACACTATTAAGTTGTGATTTCACCACTCCTGCTCCGCTCAACCATGTTTCAGATATGTCCTACGGCCGGAGACGTAAAACAGTACCTTTTGATTTTTCACTGAGCAAGTTCTTAACCTCTTGGAGTTGCTTAGAAGAGAGGGTGAGTGTTGGTGTGCACTTTTGCTGTCAACTTTCTGTCTGCTTAGCAGTAGTTAGTATCATCTCTTGTCCCCAGTCACTGTCTTCAGCCTCAAGGGCAAAGGTTCATATCCACTAGATATGCAACTTCTTCTACTGAAGGAAACAAGAGTAACAGCTGATAACCCACGCCAGACATCATTCTTCTGGTACTTCAGTCATATTTCAGCTGAAACATGCAGTCGTGTTTGGTTCCTTACATTCCTCATGTACTCATTTCAGTGTTTCCCTGAATCAGTCCAGGAGACAACTACCTAACCTAGGCGGTCTCCTGCTTTTTTACCCCTCCTCTACAATCCCTCTCAGAGTACTTGATAGTACTCTAAGCGTGCTACTTGCTTAGAAGGTCAAATCGGGATATTCTCGTAACCACTTGAAAGGATCCTCTGTGAAAAACGAATACTTAGAAAAAAAAAGCTTGTTCTAAACGCACCCAGCTACCCAGATCGACCCCCCCCCCGCCACATGACCTCCCTTAATCACTCTCCCTTTAAACAGTTACTGTCGGTCAGGTCAGTCTCTTGCCTATAATGGTAGATGCTGGACGGTGATAGTCCGGTGTGATTTTGGGATTTAAATAACTCTGTTAAGTAATGATACCTGATGAGGTAGATTGTCTCTACGAAACACGTCGTGACACATGTATACAAAAATTACATGTTGATTAGAATCATATGAACTCCTAGTGAAGTGTGATTTCGCCTTCATATACTTATAGGGATAGGGGATAGGGGAAAAAGAACGGGACGGGAGCGGGAGCTAGAAACCCTCCCCTCCTTGTATTTTAACTTTCTGAAAAGGAAAACAGAAGGAGTCAAGCGGGGAGTGCTCATCCTCCTCGATGGCTCAGATTGGGGTGTCTAAATGTGTGTGGATGAAACTAAGATGATAAAAAAGGAGAGATAGGTAGTATGTTTGAGGAAAGGAATCTGGATCGTTTGGCTTTGAGTGAAACGAAGCTCAAGGGTAAAGGTGAAGAGTGGTTTGGGAATGTCTTGGGAGTAATGTCAGGGGTTGGTGAGATGACAAGAGCAAAGGAAGGAGTAGCACTGCTCCTGAAGCAGGAGTTGTGGGAGTACGTGATAGAGTGTAAGAGAGTAAACTCCAGATTGATATGGTTAAAACTGAAAGTGGATGGAGAGAGATGGGTTATATTGGTGCCTATGCAGCTGGTCATGAGAAGATAGAATGATGAGAGGCAAGTGTTTTGGGAGCAGTTGAGTGAGTGTGTTAGCAGCTTTGATGCACGAGACCGGATTATAGTGATGGGTGATTTGAATGCAAAGGTGACTAATGTGCCAATTGAGGGTATAATTGGTGTAAATGGAAATGGAAATGGTGAAGAGCTTGTAGATTTGTGTGCTGATAAAGAATTGGTGATTGGGAATACCTGGTTTAAAAAGAGAGATATACGTAAGTATATGCATGTAAGCAGGAGAGATGGACAGAAAGCATTATTGGATTACGTGTTAATTGATAGGTGCGTGAAAGAGAAACTTTTGGATGTGAATGTGCTGAGAGGTGCAACTGGAGGGATGTCTGATCATTATTTTGTGGAGGCGAAGGTGAAGATTTGTAGAGGTTTTCAAAAAAGATGAGAGAATGTTGGGGTGAAGAGAGTGGTGAGAGCCAGTGAGATTGGAAAGGAGACTTGTGTGAGGAAGTACTAGGAGAAATTGAGTGCAGAATAGAAAAAGGTGAGAACAACAGACGCAAGGGTAGTGGGGGAAGAATGGGATGTATTTAGGGAAGTAGTGATGGTTTGCGCCAAAGATGCTTGTGGCATATAGGTGGGAGGTGGGCAGATTAGAAAAGGTAGTGGGTGGTGGGTTGAAGAAGTAAGACTGTTAATGAAAGAGAAGAGAGGGGCATTTGGGCGATTTTTGCAGGGAAGTACTGCGAATGACTGGTGGATGTATAAAAGAAAGAGGTAAGAGGTCAAGAGAAAGGTGAAAGAGGTGAAAAAGAGGGCAAATGAGAGTTGGGGTGAGAGAGTATCATTAGATTTTAGGGAGAATAAAAAGATGTTTTGGAAGGAGGTAAATAAAGTGCGTAAGACAAGAGGACAAATGGGAACATCGGTGAAAGGGGTTAATGTGGAGATAATAACAAGTAGTGAAGAAGTGAGAAGGATGTGAGTATTCTGAAGGTTTGTTGAATGTGTTTGAGGATAGAGTGGCAGATATAGGGTATTTTGGTCGACGTGGTGTGCGAAGTGAGAGAGTCAGGGAGAATGGTTTGATAAACAGAGAAGAGGTAGAGAAAGATTTGCGGAAGATGAAAGCCGGCAAGGCAGGGGTTTGGATGGTATTGCAGTGGAATTTATCAAAAAAGAGGTTGACTGAGTTGTTGACTGGTTGGTCAGGATATTCAGTGTATATATGGTTCTTGGTGAAGTGCCTGAGGACTGGCGGAATGCATTAATAGTGTCGTTGTAAAAGGCAAAGGGGATAAAGGTGAGCGTTCAAATTACAGAGGTTATAAGTTTGTTAAACATTCCTGTGAAATTATATGGGAGGGTATTGATTGAGAGTGTAAAGGCATGTACGGAGCATCAGATTGGGGAAGAGCAGTGTGGTTTCAGAAGTGGTAGAGGATGTGTGGTTCAGGTATTTGCTTTGAAGAATGTATTTGAGAAATACTTAGAAAAACAGATGGATTTGTATGTAGCATTTATGGATCTGGAGAAGGCATATGACAGAGTTGATAGAGATTCTTGTGGAAAGTATTATGGTGTGGGAGGTAACTTGCTAAAAGCAGTGAAAAGTTTTTATCAAGGATGTAAGGCATATGTAAGAGTAGGAAGATAGGAATGTGATTGGTTCCCAGTGATGTAGGTTTACGGCAGGGGTGCGTGATTTCTCCATGGTTGTTTAATTTGTTTATGGATGGGGTTGTTATGGAGGTGAATGGAAGAGTTTTGGAGAGAGGGGCAAGTATGCTGTCTGTTGTGGATGAGAGCTCTTGGGAGGTGAGTCAGTTGTTTTTCGCTGATGATACAGCACTGGTCATTGAGTTTTGTAAAGTGTGCGAAAGAGGAAAGCTGAGAGTAAATGTGAATAAGAGGAAGGTAATTAAGTTCAGTTGCGTTGAGGGACAAGTAAATTGGGAGATAAGTTTGAATGGAGAAAAGCTGGAGGAAGTGAAGTGTTTTAGATATCTGGTAGTGGATTTGCCAGCGGATGGAACCATGGAAGCGGAAGTGATTGATAGGGTGGAGGAGGGGTTGAAGGTTCTGGGAGCGTTGAAGAATGTGTGGAAGGGGAGAACATTATCTAGGAGAGCAAAAATGGGTATGTTTGAAGGAATAGTGGTTCCAACAATGTTGTATGGTTGCGAGGCGTGGGCTATGGATAGAGTTGTGCGCAGGAGGGTGGATGTGCTGGAAATGAGATGTTTGAGGACAATATGTGGTGTGAGATGGTTAGATCGAGTAAGTAATATAAGGGTAAGAGAGATGTGTGGAAATAAAAAGAGCGTGGTTGAGAGAGCAGAAGAGGGTGTTTTGAAATGGTTTGGGCACATGGAGAGAATAAGTGAGGAAAGATTGACCAAGAGGATATATGTGTCGGAGGTGGAGGGAACGAGGAGAAGTGGGAGACCAAATTGGAGGTGGAAAGATGGAGTGAAAAAGATTTTGAGTGATCGGGGCCTGAACATGCAGGAGGGTGAAAGGCGGGCAAGGAATAGAGTGAATTGGATCGATGTGGTATACCGCGGTCGACGTGCTGTCAATAGAGTGAATCAGTGCATGTAAAGCGTCTGGGGTAAACCATGGAAAGTTGTGTGGGGCCTGGATGTGGAAAGGGAGCTGTGGTTTCGGGCATTATTACATGACAGCTAGAGACTGAGTGTGAACGAATGGGGCCTTTGTTGTCTTTTCCTAGTGCTACCTCGCACACATGAGGGGGGAGGGGGAGGTTATTCCATGTGTGGCGAGGTGGCGATGGAAAGAATAAAGGCAGACAGTGTGAATTGTGTGCATGGGTATATATGTATGTGTCTGTGTGTGTATATATATGTGTACATTGAGATGTATTATAAGGTATCTATATTTTTTCGTGTGTGGACGTGTGTGTATATACATGTGTATGGGGGTGGGTTTGGCCATTTCTTTCGTCTGTTTCCTTGCGCTACCTCGCAAACGCGGGAAATGGAAAAGAAATATAAAAACATGTTTTTGACATAGCTCTGAGTGTTCTATTAAACTTTTCCATTACTACATTTTCCCCTGGTTTGGTAGACAATTTCATCCAATTGTCAGCGTAAGTGACAGGTAGATTGCAATATTACGTTATGACAGCTTCAGATAAAACCTATATAGCGCATCACTCCTTGGTTCAGTAGTTTCATCCAACTGAAACCTCGCTCCTCTGAAGGGCATATCAGTCTGGAGTATGCTCCGTCGAGACACTTTATCGTTTTTCTCTTTAATAATGTTGTGCCGACAAGTAACACGAGTGTGCCAAACCATTTTACTTCTGTAGTAAAAACAAGACCAATAAGTGATCCACAATCTTACCTAAAGGTTTCGTGTCTCCTGATCTTTCCCCACAGGCTACTTCCATAAGCGTCGACCCCCCGTTGCTAACACCCTGGCTTTATTGGGTAGTAACACTTGACTATATTCATAACCATTACCATTACACAAAGCGGTGGGACACCTCCTTCTGAATCACAGACATATATATTATGTTCCCTTTGACTATACTTCCTTACCTTCTTCAGCATACTCTTCCCAACGTCGGAATTCCTCTCCTTTGTTGAGCTTTCCTCATAAAATGAACATCAGTATTTCTGTTAGAATATACGAACCTACAAAGTCCGCTTACAGCAGCCCAAGTTACAACAAAGTTGCTCCCCAGGTGTCGATTCTAATTACGTGCGGCATGGACTATATAACCAGTTATCATATTATACATTGGTTTACCTCAGTAATATACATACAAACATCTCGTGAAACGTGGAACGTTCATGTTAATATCTTCCTTTAGGACAGCGTGCAACAGCAGCGGTGATCATCTACACATGACTATTTCCTCATGAGAGACAATAAGCAGGAGCCGTAACCTACCTGACTGTGCCTGTGCTGCACCCAGTGTCTCATACAACCCTCACTTTGTCCTCAGTAAATTCACCTCCAGTTGCAACTCACATTCTAGCCACGGCGCTTTAGAGTAACTATTTCATATTACAATGTAGGATATCAGCACCCACCTTGGAACTACAAGAAGGTGTATTTGTACATCATTTGATCTGTGTACAGTCGTATTTAATCTAACAGTTACCCCTTACTACAGCTGCTTGACACACATTATCTTGTGTGAAATTTACTGCAACAGGTTGACAAGCGTTACCATGTTAGAATTGTGCTACAACTCACTGACAAGCATTGCTTGTCCTGTACGTAACGTAATAAAGCTGCTTTACAAGCATTACCCAGCTTATAGCATTCTACAACTGCGTAACAAGCTTTAATGTGTTCGGAACGTACTTCTGCTGTTGTACATAACTTACTGCAGCTGCCTGACAAGCATTACCCTGTTTGTAACGTACCACAGCTGCTTGACATGCTACAACCGCCTGGCAAGCATTATGATAGAGACATCTGAAAAAAAAAAGACAAGAAAGATAGAAGAAAGTATAGAAGGCTATTTGCCGAGGATACCAAAGCAAGTGTCATGATAAAACTCAGAAGACATTACGAAAATGCCAGATGAAATAAGATTATATGTTACTGGGCAGAGGAAAATCTAATGGACTTCAGCGAAAATGAATTTGAGAAACGAATCTATGCAAAGACTTGCGATACAATAGTTGCACCATACAGGGGAGCCTGACATGAGGAAATTTTGATATGGATGACAGATTTAGAGAATCAATACTCTAGACACAGATAGGTAGAATATTCACCCTAGTTAGCCAAGCAGAGTGGAATGGAAATCAGAACTTTCACCGCGAACTAGAGAAAAATGTTCATGAAGTTGTCCAACGTATACAGAAGAAGGAAACATGGATACTGCCATGTTGTGTGAAATCAACAAATTAAGAAGAAACCCAGAAATACAGCGAAAGCAAAATTGATGGTCATGATCAAACCAGACTATGATGAGAGGCGAAAAAAATAATCGAATATCAGAGACTAGAAAGGAAAGGTATTGACATAATAATCTACGCATGACAATACACTAAAGGAATCACGGACAGGAACTTAAAACATCACAACAAGAAAATCACAACACGAGAAAATAAGCCTGAATCTGCCTCTTCATCTACCTAAATAATATAGAAGAGAGAAAATCAAGGAGGTGAGTAAAAAGATGATGAAAGTGGTGTTTAAATGTCCCAACAAATGGAATGAAACACCAGCATGGAATCAGCTCAAAGGTATTTAAATGAAGTATAAAAAAAAGGAGTTAAAAACAGTCCCTGATGAATGTGGTGAGGGGGAGTGTGGCGTGGCGTGGAAGCAGAGAACAATAGAGATATTGATAAGTAGGACCAGCGGGAGAACCACGCGCTCATCATCAGTCTCTCTCTCTCTCTCTCTCTCTCTCTCTCTCTCTCTCTCTCTCTCTCTCTCTCTCTCTCTCTCTCTCTCACCTTTCTTCACGGTAATTTTCTCTACATTCTTAACCCAATCTCAGTCCTGTATATTGCAGAGCCAAGTTATGCAAATTGGCAATATGTTCCCTAGTACATCTGGTGTGTGAGAATGGAGTCTCTGAGGAGATACTTTAAGCTCAAAAGGTTTTACATGGTATAGTGCTGAAGCAGGGGGCAGCGATGCTGTTTCCTGTGGGGCTGGGTGGCGCCGGGAATAGATTCAAGGTAAGCAAGTTTAAATATATACATTTGTATATATGTACATGTCTGTGCATGTACATATATATATGCATATATATGTATATATATATATATATATATATATATATATATATATATATATATATATATATATATATATATATATATATATTATATTATATATATATTGTCTGTTACTTATGATAGATAATAAATATATATAATATATGCAAACCCCATACAATTATATAATATACTACAGAATATACATACATATACATTCTTCATAGTTTCCATTTACCCGACGCTTAGTGATTTCCCAGAACAACGAATCGTAGTTCTAACACTATGCACGAATTCACAATCATGCTCCTTGTACAACGCATGATGTCAGGTACGACACAAAAATCACATTATCACTAATTTGGTACGTGTTTCAATGATTGTGTGACCCTTCAGTGAGAAGTCAAACGCTCAGAAGAGTAACTTCTGATACTGATGAACCATCAAAACCTCTTTGTTAGGCCTCAAATTAAGAGCTCGATTTTTGAGTTAGAATACCGTTACTGTTTCAAAGGACGAAACACAAAGCATTGTCATTTCGGGAGATTTCAGCGAGAATCTCCTGACATTTTAATGTTAGGCTCGACCTACAAGTGGTTTGGAACATATGATTCAACAGTTTGAGATGATGTTTGAACCCTAGATGCTTGGGTTTCCTGGTCGCACCCTAATGATGGAAAGCTTCCGTTGATTGGTCCATCCGAGACAGATTCATCTGGATATCTAAACCTCAAATGTGTGTCCAGTAGTTTATCAAATACTGCCATTGGATTGACTCGAACCCTGACGACAACGTCTGCTCCTAGTTCACATTAACGTTAACTTTGACAAACCACGAGTTACCCCGTTTATGCTTCGCATAATCACCAGCCTTATCATCGCGAAAGATCAACGTGGACTATTAAGCTATCGCAGTCTCCATGGTTACATATATGCCTCCCAAAACTCTGCTTAACTCCTAAGCACCTATCGTAACATTGTACCATGGTACAGTCATTCATTGGCTACATTATGAGAGAACAATATTATTGCTTAATGACACGGACAAAAATGCCTTACATCCTCGATAAAAATTTTTCACTGCTTCTAACAACTTTCCTCCCACACCATATATTCTTAATACCTTCCACAGAGCATCTCTATCAACTCTATCATATGCCTTCTCCAGATCCATAAATGCTACATACAAATCCATTTGCATTATTTAATGTATGTATGACTCATGGTGAGGTGCCTGAGGATTGGCGGAATGCGTGCATAGTGCCATTGTACAAAGGCAAAAGAGATAAGAGTGAGTGCTCAAATTACAGAGGTATATGTTTGTTGAGTATTCCTGGTAAATTATATGGGAGGGTATTGATTGAGAGGGTGAAGGCATGTACAGAGCATCAGATTGGGGAAGAGCAGTGTGGTTTCAGAAGTGGTAGAGGATGTGTGGATCAGGTGTTTGCTTTGAAGAATGTATGTGAGAAATACTTAGAAAAGCAAATATATATATATATATATATATATGTATATATATATATATATATATATATATATATATATATATATATATATATATATATATATATATATATATATATATATATATATATATATATATATATATATATATATATATATATATATATATATATATATATATATATATATATATATATATGTGTCGGAGGTGGAGGGAACGAGGAGAAGAGGGAGACCAAATTGGAGGTGGAAAGATGGAGTGAAAAGGATTTTGTGTGATCGGGGCCTGAACATGCAGGAGGGTGAAAGGAGGGCAAGGAATAGAGTGAATTGGAGCGATGTGGTATACAGGGGTTGACGTGCTGTCAGTGGATTGAATCAAGGCATGTGAAGCGTCCGGGGTAAACCATGGAAAGCTGTGTAGGTATGTATATTTGCGTGTGTGGACGTGTGTATGTACATGTGTATGGGGGGGGTTGGGCCATTTCTTTCGTCTGTTTCCTTGCGCTACCTCGCAACCGCGGGAGACAGCGACGAGGTAAAAAAAAAAAAAAAAAAAAAAAAAAAAAAAATATATATATATATATATATATATATATATATATATATATATATATATATATATATACATATATATATATATATATATATATATATATATATATATATATATATATATATATATATATATATATATATATATATATATATATATATATATATATATATATATATATATATATATATTCATTTTCTTTCATAGTTGTTTGCCATTTCCCACGTTAGTGAGTTTTCGCCAGAAACAAACGAATGTAGATAGTTCTAAACATGATGAGAAGAAGTGAGAAGACAGGTGGTATGTGTGACAAGAGAAAACATGGATGTGCTGGTACTGAACGAAACAAGTCAAATGGTAAGTTGGTGAAGTGTTTCGGGAATGATTAAGTGGTGAAGCCCGAGGTTAGTGAGAAGACAAACCCACAAGAAGAGATAGAGCATCTGATACTGAATGAACCAAAGGACTTTCTTAAAGAGCCCAAATTGAAATGAGCTCGAGGTTGATGAGTTAGAATGACGGTATGTTTTGATAGGAGGGAGGAAGAAAGGATTGCATTATCGGGAGAGTTCAGCGAGTGTTCCTACATTTTTAATGTTAGGGCTCGACTCATAGTGGTAGGATATGGATTCAAAGTTGGATGATGTCTGAACCTAGAGGCTTGGGTTTCCTGGTGCACATGAAGATGGGGAAAAGCTCGTTGACTTGTGTGCTGAGACTGGAATTGTGATCTGGTATATCTAGCCTCAGAAATGATGTGTCCATAAGTGTATATATGCCAGGGGTGGGATTCGAACCCTGGGAGAAACGTCTGGCTACCTAGGTCACATGAAGGCTAAATGACATAGCCACGAGTCATCCTGTGTTGCTATCGCTGTGTCCCAGCCTTATCATGGAAAGGATAACGTGGACTTTAAGCTATCGCAGCATCAATGGTGTGAAATATATGCCCAAAACACTAGTTAACTGGTGGCTATGTATCGTAAGCTTTGTGTGGCCTAGGTACGTTAGTACATGTGGCTGTGTATAGGATGAACATATATTATGTGCTAATGAGCAGGAATACAAAGGAGAGCTTACTGAATGTGAACGTTCGGAGAAGGGTGGCAAATGGAATATCCAATCAACTTTTGGGGGAAGAGGGGAGGGTAAAAGTTATTGGTGAATCTGGGAGTAGTGAAAAAGACATACGTATGAGAAAAGTGTTGAAAGTGAGAAAGTTTGTTAAAGTGGTCTGTTAACAAAGATTTCGAGAGAGACTGACTGAAAAATATCATAAAGCATTTAAATGAAATGAGGGAATAGAAGAAGACTAGAGGTAGTTTCGGTAACCGATGCTCTGATATACATTTGAAATGTGTGACATGCGAATGTTGGATGCGGACATATGAAAAAGGAGTGAAGTAGTTAGGTCGTTGGGAAAACAGCAAATTAAGATGTATGGAACCTGTTTGTAGGGGAAGAGTACGGATGATTGAGAGGAGCACAAGAGTAAGAAACAGGATGTGAAGAGAGAAGTATGAGAGATGCGATTTATGAATATCTTTCAACTTTCATGAAAGAAAGATAATGTCTTGGACGAAACAACAATGATCAATAGTATGAAAATATAAATGAACAGTGATGCAGAGGAGAGCGGATGGGAAGTGGGTTTCTCTTCTTCGACTCTTTCCCATTTCAAGCTGTACATTAATCCAGCTATGAAGCACGACACTCCCACACACAGACTATGAGATACGAGAAAATCACTCATAATCACTAAAACCATGAGGTGGTTTTGAGTTACTTTTGCCCCCTTCCAAATGATGAAGGTGCTCAGTATAGATGTCTGGTACACTCTCACGCGGTGTTCTTTAATCCGAAAGTCATAGCAAGGTCTAGAAATAAGAGGGATTTGGAACTCAGTAAACACCCCAACCCACCATAACTCTCTTGCTGCTTGTTTATGAAACAGCAGCTTACTGTTCATTAGCGACAAGAATGCGAAGATTCATACTTAGTTATTGCTTTATATAACGGTATTGTTATGAAGTAATATCCTCATCCATTTAGGACTGAATAGTGCTCGATATGTTATAATACATAATGAAACGAATTGTTATATAGACGAATCTGCCATTTTCTTTCTCAGGCCGCGTTGTGCATTGAAATGAATTAACACAGGAAATTCACGAACATGAACTGTTTTACTTCGACACATTACGAGGTCTAACGGGTGCTGATGCCGGGATCAGAAGATAAATCAGAATTATGACTTTCCTTATAATATCATTGATACTAATGATCACATACGAATTGCTTAGAATGTGCTTATGCATTCGATTCAGCCGTAATAATGGTCGTAAACAGTAACTTGTGTTCACTCTAATTAACACTTTAAAACACTTATTCGACTTCAGCCAACTTTCAGGGAACGACATTCTTTTTTTCACTTAAAGAAACAGATCCACACTGGAAGTCTTGAAGTTCCGCTACGTCAGTGCTGTCCTCAGTAGCAGCAGCAGCTGGTGGGTGGTGGTCATGGTGTGGTGGTGCAAGTGGTGGAGGTGGAAGTGTCCCGAAGGTTCTAGCGGCAAGAACCCGCCGATCTGGTGCCTTGGTAGGTACTTAAGGCAGGACCGTCACAGGAGGTGAGGCGTGTGGGAGCTGAGTCCCGGATGTGTGTGTGTGTGTGTGTGTGTGTGTGTGTGTGTGTGTAGTACTGGAGAACCATTTAGCCTGGATCATATAAAGACGTTCAGGCTATGGTCAATAATGTTGAAAGAGCGATAGTGTGACCAGGTATAATGCTTCACGAGGGGAGCTGCTGCTAGAGATGCTACAGAAAAGAGGCGTCGACCGGAGATGACGTAAGGGTACTGGATCAAGATGGTGTATGTACGATGCTTCAGAAAGATGTTGTAGACGAGAGATTCTACAACCTGGGATGATGCTGTCAGGTGGATGATGTGACCATTCAAGGGAGGATGCTGAGGACAGATAATGCTGAGGGGAACATGCTGATACTAGGATTGCCACAGCAGTTGCTGCTATCATGTATACTTTAGGGATAGCACTATGGCTGAGGAAGGGAGGAGATGGATTTAAATGTTGGTGGATAGGAATTGAAAGGAGAAAGTCACTCCTGAAATTAGAATAGACAGTAGCATGCTAGTTTATCAGAATTAATATTGGGCATGTGAAGCAACCGGGGGAAACCATGGAAAGGTCTGTAGGACTTTGTTGTGGATAGGGAGCTGTGGTTTCGGTGCATTACACATGACAGCCACGAATGAATGTAAGCAAATGAGGCCTTTTTCTGCGTCTGTTCCTGACGCTAACTGACTAACGCAAGAAACGGCGTAAACGTTCAGTATTCTAGCAACTGTATGGAGGATACACTACTAGTTAAGTCTAGGATTAATAACCATAGTAGTATACAACATGGAGGGCAAAGATAGCATTATGTTAACTCGTCCCTCCTCCATGCCTTACCTCTGTCTCACATTTCTGACTTGGGTAAAGACTCGCCTCTACCCTCCTCCTCCTCATCCTAAGTGAATATTTCCCCTGGTAACTGGGTGGCGCTTGTGGCTCAGGAGGTCCTGATCCTCTCATCTGCTCCATTAGCTTTCTATCTAGATCCAATATTCTCCTTTTTTTTCTTTCATTTTTCCTTCTTGCCTCTTTTATTTTCTCCTCTATATTAGACAAGAATGTTTTTTCTTGTCTTCTTTTATTGTAGAGTTACGGAGAGATTTTGATACATCACTAAGATCTGTTGTGATTACATTGAAATGTTTCAAGTTGTAATATATATATATATATATATATATATATATATATATATATATATATATATATATATATATATATATATATATATATATATATATATATATATATATATATATATACATATATATATATATATATATATATATATATATATATATATATATATATATATATATATATATATATATATATATATATATATATTCCCATGAGTCCACGGGGAACTTTTCGCTTTTCGTGTTTCATTTTCCCCGTGGACTCATAGGAATATCTTGATCACACGCAAAATTGTGATCCTTTCCAATATATATATATATATATATATATATATATATATATATATATATATATATATATATATATATATATATATATATATATATATATATACACTCACATTGACCCAGGTTCGCATTTTATCGACCTAGCGCCTATGGGAGGATGAACAGCTTAGTTACATGTGGACTGGCTGCCGCCACCAGGATTCGAACCTACGCAGGCTCAGCCCACGGACAGCCCATGTAAACGTCCTACAGACAGAGTGACTACCTTACCCAGGGAAGGGTTCCTTTAGATCTCCTCATATCCACTGACGAATGATGTATTAAGAGGGTTTCTGTGCAGTATATCTGCTTCATCTCGCTTGGATGTGATGTTGCGCATCTCCCCAACACATGCAATTAGGCAGCTCCGTCTTGGTGGACGCATTTCTGGGAGAACCTGAATTAATCTCGGCAAATGAGGTTCCTTAGGGGGGTAAATCTAACGAGAGATGCTGGGGAGACTCATTTACGGAGAGAGATATTTGTCTTTCTTCTAGTCTCTGTCTCTCAAAAATTAGTCGGTTTATTCTGGGACTCGTATAGCACATAATGAAGTCTTGGAGTGAGGAGATTGACCTTGTGGGGAATATTGTTCTTTGAGATTCACTAGATTAAAACAGTCATGAAGGAGTCTCTATTTATCCTGTATGTTGTGTCACAAGTCAGGCGTTTCATCAGTGTTACAGAGTGAGGTAAGTTGTCCTGGGAAGGATAACTAAGCATAATTATTTTCTCAAATTAATGCTGCGACATCACTCGAGTTTAAGTACATTATATATATATATATATATATATATATATATATATATATATATATATATATATATATATATATATATACATATATATATATATATATATATATATATATATATATATATATATATATATATATATATATATATATATTGTTCTCTTGTCTGACGCAGGTTATTTAACTCCTTCCATAACATCTTTTTTATTCTCCCTAAAATTAAGTGATACTTTTTCACCCAAACTCTCATCTGCCCTCTTTTTCACCTCTTGCACCATTCACTCCATCCACGTTCAGTTTCACCAACATCAATCTAGAATTTACTTTCTTACACTCTATCACATACTCCCAGAACTCCTGCTTCAGAAGTAGCGATACTCCTTCCTCTGCTCTTGTCGTCTCACCAACCCTTGACTTTACTCCCAAAACATTTTCAAACCACTTTGAATTGAAAAAGATTTTGAGCAATCGGGGCCTGAACATACAAGAGGGTGAAAGGCGTGCAGGGAATAGAGTGAACTAGAGCGATTTGGTATACCGGGATCGACGTGCTGTCAGTGGATTGAACCAGGGCATGTGAAGTATCTGGGGTAAACCGTAGAACGTTTTGTGGTGCATGGATGTGGAAAGTGAGCTGTGGTTTCGGTGCATTATACATGACAGCTAGAGACCGAGTGTGAACGAATGTAGCCTTTGTTGTCTTTTCCTAACGCTACATCACGCGCATGCGGCGGGAGAGGGGAGCCATTTCATGTGTGGCGGGGTGGCGGCAATAACGGATGAAGGTAGCATGTATGAATATATATATATATATATATATATATATATATATATATATATATATATATATATATATATATATATATATATATATACAACTTGATCCATAATTTCAAGTGTTACCGTGACCTCTGGAACCTCAAAATATACCACTCAGTCAGTGTCTCGGTGAATTAAACTGTTGCTTCTCCTCGAACATTCGATGCTGTTCTCCCACTGGCCTAGTGACATTTTTCTTTCTTTTTTTTAAGGAATTCGTTCCCGTTTTCATAACACATGAATTGATATGACGCCACATGTTATACTGGGCTTTGAACTACCGACACCACACGCTTTACGGCAAAGTTCGCCGTGTTATGAATTGGTGGCTCAAACTATGTTTTCGCTCTGAGTTTATCATTGTGGAAACTGCACTGAGTTACGAGTCACAGTGTTGTACAGTTCGCCGTAATAAACTCTGTTTATTTTGACCATACACCACAAGGTCTCTGCTCTGAACTGTGTCATGGAATTCTGTACTTTGTTATGACGTAATAATCCTATAATATGTTACGCTTCGATCGTCTTTATAAAACATATCCGTGTGGGGCTACACTTCTAGATTTACATATTTTTCTAAAAGATATTGATGACAAGAAAACGCCTGGGTCGCGTTCACAACACTGATTATATTTGAGTTATGATGTGTCCTTCTTGTAACGATGAAGAGGGTTAAGCTTTTCAAAAACCAGAGGGACTCTTCGTGAAATATATATATATATATATATATATATATATATATATATATATATATATATATATATATATATATATATATATATATATATATATATATATATATATATATATATATATATATATATATATATATATATATATATATATATATATATATATATATATATATATATATATATATATTATTACTATTATTAACTTTCTCGCTGTCTCCCGCGTTAGCAAGGTAGCTCAAGGAAACAAACGAAAGAATGACCCAACTCACCCTTATTCAAATGTATATACATACACGCT
Source organism: Panulirus ornatus (assembly GCF_036320965.1). NCBI lineage: Eukaryota > Metazoa > Arthropoda > Malacostraca > Decapoda > Palinuridae > Panulirus > Panulirus ornatus. Next base: position 20,605,824 of record NC_092286.1, on the reverse strand, counting down.
CACACACGCACACATAAATACCTGTACATTTCAACGTATAAATACATATACATACACAGACATATACATACAAACACATGTACATATTCATACTTACTGCCTTCATCCAATCTCGTTGCCACCCCGCCAAACTTGAAATCTCACCTCCCCCTTCCCCAGCGCGCGCGCGAGGTAGCGCTAGGAAAAGACAACAAAGGCCACATTCGTTCACACTCAGTCTCTAGCTGCTATGTGTAATGCACCGAAACCACGGCTCCCTTTCCACATCTAGGCCCCCCAAAACTTTCCATGGTTTACGCTTCACATGCCCTGGTATAATCTATCAGCAGCACGTCGATCCCGGTATACCACATCGTTTCAATTCACTTTCCTTGCACGCCTTTCACCCTCCTGTATGTTCAGGCACCGATCACTCAAAATCTCTTTCACTCCATCCTTCCACCTCCAATTTGGTCTCCCACTTCTCCTTCACTCCACTTCTGACACATGAATCCTCGTTGTCAATCTTTCCTCACTCATTCTCTCCTTGTGACCAAACCATTTCAATACATCCTCTTTTGCTCTCTCAACCACACTCTTTCTATTACTACTCATCTCTCTTACCCTTTCATTACTTACTCGATCAAACCACCTCATACCACATTGTCCTCAAACATCAAATTTGCAATACATCCACCCTCCTCCGCACAACCCTATATATAGCCCACGCCTCGCAAACATATAACATTGTTGGAGCCACTATTCCTTCAAAAATGGGTATGTTTGAAGGAATAGTGGTTCCAACAATGTTGTATGGTTGCGAGGCGTGGGCTATGGAGAGAGTTGTGCGGAAGAGGGTGGATGTGCAGGAAATGAGATGTTTGAGGACAATGTGTAGTGTGAGGTGGTTTGATCGAGTAAGTGATAATAGGGTAAGAGAGATGTGTGGTAATAAAAAGAGTGTGGTTGAGAAAGCAGAAGAGGGTGTTTCGAAATGGTTTGATCACATGGAGAGAATGAGTGAGGAAAGATTGACAAAGAGGATGTATGTGTCAGAGGTGGAGGGAACGAGGAGAAGTGGGAGACCAAATTGGAGGTGGAAAGATGGATATATATATATATATATATATATATATATATATATATATATATATATATATATATATGTATATATATATATATATATATATATATATATATATATATATATATATATATATATATATATATATATATATATATATATATATATACATATATATTTATATATATATATATATATATATATATATATATATATATATATATATATATATATATATATATATATATATATATATTGTTCGCTGATGATACCCTTCGTCTCACATCCATATATCACTGAATCTTCTATTGTCAAGTATACAAAGAATTATAACCTTAATATTAGTGACGGTCTATGCAAATTGGATAACTTTATTGTTGATAAAATTTATAAACAATTCACCTTCCTGTCCACAAAAGAAGTTTATGACACGATCGTTGTTTGTCTTGGATAATCACTTGTTTACCAAATGGCGTCCTAGCTACGTCATTTCGTGGTATATCAACTGACTTTGGTATTTATTTCTTGTATTTCTCCTGATGATGTGATTATTACACGAAAGTGTACTTGGGAACTTATCGTGTTTCATTTTCTCCGTGTGCAGCTGTTGAGGTTTCCGGCTTCGTAGGTGTGTAAAACTAGAGGTTTTCGGCGTCGTACACGCATAAATCTTGAGAGGTTTACACTGTTGTACACATACAAACTGATATGTTTTGGTTAAACTCACAAATGAGATATCTGTTTTGTCGTAGAACTTCTGAGCTATGAGAACACCAACAAAAAAAAGAGATTCGTTGTTTAGTCAACTCTCTCAGGTAAATCGACCCGTATTGTTGTAGACTCGCATAACTGTTAATGAGGGTTGTGGTGCAGTAAACCTCAAAGCTAAGACGGCCCTTGGTGTTGTAAACCCACAAAAATAGAAAGGTTTGTAGTGGCGTAAACTCTCAAACCTAAAACAGCTCGTAGTGCTGTAAACTCATAAAATGGAAAGGTGCGTAGTGTCATAAGGACACAAAACTAGAAAAGTGTATGACTTTATAAGCTTACAAAGTTCTACGTAAAAGTTCATGGTGACACTAAGTCATGAAACTGAATGGATTGTGGCACCGTAAAAAAAAAAATCAAAAAAAGAGGAATGCGCAAGTTTGCGGTCTGGCAAACACACACACAAGATTTTAGATTTGTCGTTCCTTAGATTCATATAATAATGGGAGAAGCTCTTGGTATAAACCCACAATACAGGGAAAGTTTTTCTGCGTTGTGAATTACACTTTTTGAGATGTTTATGAAATTATAGGTACACAAAACGTTACAAGCTTCTTTCGTAGAATTACAGAATAGTATCTGTTCACAGTGGAAGAGACGTTTTCTGTTGCCACTTGGCAGTGCTTATGAGTCATGAAAGTTTACAACGATGAGGAGTTCTGTTGAGTACAATAGACTTATATAACAAGAGCTTCGTTATGAAAGATGAAATGGACACAGTTGAGATATACTGAGTGATGATAAAAGATAGATATCCCAAACTATGAAAATTATAATGTAAATTTACAAAGAAGATAAATATAAAGTTATCCTCGTGGTCTTCAGTTGACTAGTTTAGTGCAGCCAAGACGACCATGGATGACACAACATCATCGTAACAGCGCTTGAAATATCGGCCACACATTATGTAATGAAATGTATTACAGTGGAGGAGAAGCAAAGATACGGCCACAGTCGTGAAGCACTTATTGTTATGATCATTCAGGCTGCAATACACGGGAGCAACTCACTGCTTCTGTGGAGGAGGAGTCTAGGGTTTGAATCCCCGGGAATCACATGCACCAATGTGGGTCAGTAGGAAGTCGAGAAAGGATCTGTCATGCATTTTAGACATAACCTTTGAATGAGTAATTCATTATACTTGTAAGAAGTAGTTTTGTTAACGTCTATTATATGTTATTATTTAAAATCAGTCACATAGATATAATCGTGGAGTACACTTCTTCACTTTATATAACCATCGGTTTTGGATGTGGTGCTTCGTGTCATGCAAATGCATAGGGTAAGTTCACTTATTGACTCCAAAAATAGACTCCCTTGTCTCTTATGTCACCTGAAGTAATTGGACTTCATCCATCACTACAGCATTACACACAGATTCAACATATCCCAAGACCTTCTCATTATCACGATACAGCTGCCATGAAGAAGAGACCAAGCACTTAATACTTAACTGCTTTGCACTCTGCATTTAGACGCTAACTGCCTTGCACTCTGCATTTAGACACTAACTGCCTGAGTGCTGCAGGAGCCCCTTGACGATAGAAGGGGACTCCTTGGGCTGGAAAGTAAAGTAAGGTAAAGTATATAATACTTTGAGATCGTGTGTTATGTGATTACCTTATAAGTCACAGATGTCCGTTTTGATTTTATCATTTGTGTCAAAAACTGTTGACATTCATGGGAACTTGGTAAGTAAAGCTATAGTAAGAGATTTCTAAATCCAGTGTATCAATAAGTACTATGACATGGGCTTTCACCTCTGCACAAAGGTGTTAAATTGTACCAGACTGATCAGATATATGTAAATGATCTCATATGTCAGACGTTCCTTTGAGAGGCACTGAAAAAAGTGTATATAAAGTTAACTAAAAGAATCGAAAAATATCAAAGCTTTTACTGGTCATGTTTTCCATATGATCAGAAATGTAACTTTTAGTGGAACAATGGTATTATTCACTTTTAGTGGAACAATGGTATTATTCACTTTTAGTAGAACAATGGTATTATTCTTTTTTAGTGGAACAATGGTGTTATTCAATTTTAGTGGAACAATGATATTATTCACTTTTAGTGGAACAATGGTATTATTCACTTTTAGTAGAACAATGGTATTATTCAATTCTAGTGGAAGAATGGTATTATACAATTTTAGTGGAATAATGATCTTATTCACTTATAGTGGAACAATAGCATTGTTCACTTTTAGTGGAAATATAGTATTATTCACTTTTAATGGAACAATGGTATTATTCAATTTCAGTAGTACAATGATATTGTTCACTTATAATGGAACAATGGTATTTTTCACTTTTAGTGGAAAATTAGTATTATTAACTTATAGTGGTACTGTGTATTGTTCACTTTTAGTGGAGCAATGGTATCATTCACTTTTAGAGGAACAATGGTATTATTCACTGACATGTGAATGGTTCAGGTTCGTTTCTGCTGAAGATTTTCATCTCTGCATCACTGTCCAGATTCTCGTCCATAACTCTCACGTAGAGTGAGTCATGTAGTTCTCCCTCATAGATTCCTGGCCTTCCAGGCCACCGTCTTCCCTCATGGCTGTACCCAGCTCATCCATCTGTTCACTCATGGTTGTACAGACCTCACCCATGTCCTCCCTCTCGCATCATCCATGTCCTCCCTCTCGCATCATCCATGTCCTCCCTCATTACTGCGTCCCTCACACCCAACCCTTCCCTCATGGTTGTGCCTGTCTCATCAACCCTCATGGTTGTATTCTCACGTCTTTATAAGGAAAGCCAGGAGTTTCTCTCTCGCAGAAAGTATATCTGTAAGAAACTACTTGACGAGGGCAAATCAAAACTCTTATCTTATTTGACCTTTTGACAAATTAACGACAATTAACGAGGCTCTACCATCCCAAAGACCTATAAAAATTTATAGCACTTTATAAAAGGTGAATGTTTGTGACAGATTATATGAACTTATGGCATATTATAAAGAATCAATTCCAAAAAATAATCAGTCATCATTAGCAGACCAATAATAGCAGACTATTCTTATTTATAAAATATACAGATAATTGGCTCTAATTCACAAAGCAGCAATGATTTACTGATATATATATATATATATATATATATATATATATATATATATATATATATATATATATATATATATATATATATATATATATTGTTCTCTTAGTATATAACCTATTTAACGCCTAGTTCAGTCAAAAATTATGTATTGCTACAGAAATTATGTTTTGTGTTGCAAAGAGTCCACTTTTGCAGGCAGTATTCAGGTGCAGTTTTTCTTTATATATTTCTATCAGAGATAAGTCAGGAAGCCTTTCAACAGATCAAAGCATTGATTGATACTTGTTAGATATTTTGACACATTATTAACAGTGACGTTTTTTGAAACAACATGTGGCATGTAGGTACCTGATGGACCAGGGAAGAATTAATTCCCGCTTGAATGTTGGGAGAGTCAACCATGATAGGGTAGTGAGACAGCGAGGCATTACGCTGCCAGGTCTCCCATCCTTTCCCCGCTCCCATCCTCTTCCTCGAACCCTCAGCTACAAGTCGGATGCTGACACTCAACCCACACGGTCCTACTCAATCATGCACATGACGCTCGACAGCCGAAAACTCACATGATTCTTTTACTCTGAGTTCGAAATTTTCCTCACATTAGGCAACGCAGATACTGGAAGTACACTCAAGTAGTGTTTCTCCAGCGTCGAGTGGGAGCGGTACCACCAGTCAAGTGAGGCTGATGGTCGCCAGGGATCTCTCGACCGCTCATCAAGCCACTAGGGCACCACCTCATCTCAGCCGACACCGCTGCCAGACGTGGGTCTTTCTACATCAGTTACTGCTACATATTCTAAGTCTCAGATCCACCCTCTCTTCTGCTGAGCACCATCTGTCTACCTCCTTCCATGATCTGCTTCGTCTCTCTGAATCCCAGGTGTCCATGACTGCCTTCCCCCTACATGACGAGATCAATAACTATAACTTCTATCATCGTTTCTCATCCAAGGACGGTGTCTGTGTTTACTCTCGTGCAAAAACACTCATTGTTCGCCTCGTAGATCTTATCTCTCCTTTGCCTTAAAGCCATCTGGTTCAGAATTTCTTTCCCTTGACAATCTTTCATTTATGTTTCGTGTATGTCACCTTCCATCGTCCAACTCCTGCTAACTCGGACTACTTAACCTCCTTCCACGAGACGCTGTTTTCATCACATCCACGTGCTGAGCTCCCCTGTACTGGAGATTTTAATATGCAATACCAAAATCGTAGGCTCTACTCAGCATGATCGCTGTGGACTTAAGTCCCTTTCTTTACTTTAACTTAACGACCTGAAACAAATGAATAGATACCCAACAAAGCTTCCGATCATCATGACCACTACTTTTCTAACATACTTGGCCTCTGTCCAACCTCTGACCCATCCAACTTCACATACGTAACTCCTGGGCCCTTAGTGTCTTCTAACCACCTTCTTTTCTCTCTCATTAATAACTGGGCTCGGCCACTCTCTATTCCCCAATAGTAATGCCAACTCTGGCACTCTAGGTCCTCCCTATCTTCCCCTAATCGTGATGCCAACTCTGGCACTCCTGTAGGGCCCAGAGTTCATCCTTGCATGGTTGTTATACTGCCTTTCCCTGAGACCACTACTGTCCAGGACGCCTCCAGCCATTCTGGTGGGGTGTCAGCTGCACCCGAGTTCGTTACTTCTCTCGTGTAAAACAATTTCTTGTGTGTGATTCTATAAATTTTGACCTAAGGAACACGAATGCAAAGGTGCTCCCAAAACATTTAATGCCATCTAAGTGATCTCAAGAGGTCATTTAAGGTCATACAGAAGAAAAGCTAAAGATAACAACGGAGGGTCATACGAAGGCCTTGCCGGTATCAGATGGTTGGACTTTACAAACCATCTTATATTGGTATTCCAACTGGTGGAGACAACCATGTGGCCTAAAGAGGTCATTCAAGCTCATTCAGTATAGAAACTGAATAACACCATGAGTTCCTATGAATCCTGCATTGGTGTCAAACAAAAGCCTTCCGTAAAGCTAAGTACTGAGTTGGCATTGCAACTTCTATGTGTCTGTGAGAGTATTGCAGCATGTTCATTGTTCGCAACTTGTAGAAACATATCTCCTTTATCAGAACGCTTATTCTAATGAGAACAAACTAAAACAAAAAATACAACTCATACTGTACACAAAATGGAGTAAGTAAATATTCTAAGTAAAGCGGCTTAGTTTAAAACTTGAACTACAGTGGTTTTTCCTGTCTAGTTAATACATATGACTTCAGTCACGAACACTTTGCACGATTGCGTACATGTCACTTTCGCAAGGAGCAGGGAGTCGATCATTCGTTGTGGAAAGAACATTTCACAGTGAGTTAAAATTCTTGAGTTGTTGTGTTTCGTGGTGTCTACGTAGGAACGAGTCTATTTCTTTCTCCCCGCCAGCCGAGGGAACACGGGTCTTCAGCGGACAGATGTGCCTGGTGCCTCAAACGCCCAGATCAATGCCTGGTACAAGGAACGTCCAGTATGCAGCTGAAGTGTGACTTGGTGGACATCCAGGCTCCTCTGACTGGAACATGTTCACCCAAAGAACAGTTGATTCAGTTCAGCAGTTGTCAATTTCGGGTCATAAAGCTGACGTTTAAATGATTCGATATTGGCTAGTTTATCATCTACAAAACCCTGAGAGTTGCACTGAAAGACCTATGCGAGTGTTTCTGTAACTCGTGTGCGTTATATGCAGTTGTCTCATCATGTATGTTTACCTTTGATCTTCACTTCTCGCGTGATGTCGCAACCTAAGAAGATATATGGGAAACTCTTGATCCAAGGTAGCGTTCCAGTCCAAGGAGTTCATAGAGACTTTTGATATGCAACATCTGCTGATGCTTCTCCATCATCAAGGGCGATTCATAATTCAGTACCAGGATCTTATTGACGGTAGATGCCTAAACTGGCTCAAGAGATAGTCTTGTGAGTTTCTTCAGTACGGGGAAGAACAGAGCTGCGATCACGAAGGGCATTAAGAAGATGCATAACAATTGCCGTACCTGCTTCATAATGACTAGAAAGTTCAATCATCGCATTTCCAGATCTGAGATACACCACACGATCAACTAAAGTCGAATACAAGTCCTTGTTATCGGGAAAGTATTGGGTTTTCACCTTCCTGTTCCACAGAATCGCAAACAGTTTTGTTTTGTTCGAAGTCAGCCAGAAATCTTTCCCAGTTTTTCTGATCTTAAGTAATATCTGCGGATTCGTAAACTCGTTGCTGTGTTCCTCCACCTCTCCCATCGGCTCTCGGGCTTCATGTATTTCCTTTGATGCTTCTTGGGAAGTACTGATCCCATACCAAGGCAAGGCGATCGCAAAGCTTAACTTCGAGTCATAGACGAGGGAAGAGTACGGTGAAAACGTGGAGAGCAAAGTGGCTTTGCTTGCATCGTATGACTAAGAGCCCCACCTCTAACGATTACAACGTCTTAGTATGTGTAGCGGAACCTCACATAGCTCGATGGTTACAGTTCCTTCGTCAGCACGATCTTTCTTCGGTGACCATAGTGGGTTACAGTAGTGCAGCTTAAGCTGCCAGTTGTCTTCACTGTAGGGAGTTCATACTCCTACCTAAAAGAAAAAGAAATTCCAGTGCGCGTATAAAACGAAACATAGCGATATCTGATCTTTCAAAAGAAATGTTATATATATATATATATATATATATATATATATATATATATATATATATATATATATATATATATATATATATATATATATATATATATATATATATATATATATATATATATATATATATATATATATATATATATATATATATATATATATATATATATATATATATATATATATATATATATTCCCTGGGGATAGGGGAGAAAGAATACTTCCTACTCATTCCCGCATGTCGTAGGAGGCGACTAAAGGGGACGGGAGCGGGGGGGCTAGAAACCCTCCCCTCCTTGTATTTCAATTTTCTATAAGGGGAAACAGAAGGAGTCACGTGAGGAGTGCTCATTCTCCTAGAAGGGTCAGATTGGAGTGTCTAAATGTGTGTGGATGTAACCATGATGAGGAAAAGGAGAGATAGGTAGTATGTTTGAGGAAAGGAACCTGAATCTTTTGGCTGAGTGAAACGAAGCTCAAGGGTAAAGGGGAAGAGTGGTTTGGGAATGTTTTGCGAGTAAAGTCAGGAGTTGGTGAGAGGACAAGAGCAAAGGAAGGAGTGGCACTACTCCTGAAACAGGAGTTGTGGGAGTGTGTGATAGAGCGTAATAAAGTAAACTCTAGACTGATATGGGTAAAACTAAAAATGGATGGAGAGAGATGGGTTGACTATTGGTGCCTATGCACTTGGGCATGAGAAGAAAGATCATGAGAGGCAAGTGTTTTGGGAGCAGCTAAGTGAGTGTGTTAGCAGTTTTGATGCACGAGACCGGGTTATAGTGATGGGTGATTTGAATGCAAAGGTCAGTAATGTGGCAATTGAGGGAATATTTGATGTACATGGGGTGTTTAGTGTTGTAAACGGAAATGGTAAACAGCTTGTAGATTTGTGTGCTGAAAAAGGACTGGTGATTGGGAGTACCTGGTTTAAAGAGAGAGATATACATAGGTATGCATATGTAAGTAGGAGAGATGGCCAGAAAGCGTTATTGGATTACGTATCAATTGATAGGCGCGTGAAAGAGAGACTTTGGGATGTTAATGTGCTGAGAGGTGTGACTGGAGGGATGTCTGCTCATTATCTTGTGGAAGTAAAAGTGAAGATTTGTAGAGGCTTTCAGAAAAGAAGAGAAAATGCCGGAGTGAAAAGAGTGGCGAGAGTAAGTGAGCTTGGGAAGGAGACTTGTGTGAGGAAGTACGAGGAGAGACTAAGTACAGAATGGAAAAAGGTGAGAGCAAAGAACATAAGAGGAGTGATGGAAGAATGGGATGTATTTAGGAAAGCAGTGCTGGCTTGCGCAAAAGATGCCTGTAGCATGAGAGGTGTGGGAGGTGGGCAGATTAGAAAGGGTAGTGAGTGGTGGGTTGAAAAAGTAAGATTATTAGTGAAAGAGAAGAGAGGGCATTTGGACGATTTTTGCAGGGAAATAGTGCAAATGATTGGGAGATGTAAAAAAGAAAGAGGCAAAAGGTCAAGAGGAAGGAGCAAGATGTGAAAAAGAGGTCAAATGGGAGTTGGGGTAGGAGAGTATCATTAAATTTTAGGGAGAATAAAAGATGTTTTGGAAGGAGGTAAATAAAGTGCGTAAGACAAAAGAACAGATGGGAACATCGGTGAAGGGGGCTAATGGGGAGGTAACAACAAGTAGTGCTGATGTGAGAAGGAGATGGAGTGAGTATTTTGAAGGTTTGTTGAATGTGTTAGATGATGAGTGGTAGATACAGGGTGTTTTGGTCGAGGTGATGTGCGAAGTGAGAGGGTCAAGGAGAATGGTTTGGTAAACAGAAAAGAGGTAGTGAAAGATTTTCGAAAGATGAAAGCCGGCAAGGCGGCTGGTTTGGATGGTATTGCATTGGAATTTATCAAAAATGGGGGTGACTGTGTTGTTGACTGGTTGGTGAGGATATTCAGTGTATGTATGGCCCAAGGTGAAGTGCCTGAGGATTGGCTGAATGCTTGCATAGTGCCATTGTACAAAGGCAAAGGGGATAGAGGCGAGTGTTCAAATTACAGAGGTATTTGTTTGTTGAGTATTCCTGGGAAATTATATGGGAGGGTATTGATTGAGAGGGTGAAGGCATGTACAGAGCATTAGACTGGGAAAGAGCAGTGTGGTTTCAGAAGTGGTAGAGGAGGATATGTGGATCAGGTGTTTGCTTTGGGGAATGTATGTGAGAAGTACTTAGAAAAACAAATGGATTTGTATGCAGCATTTATGGATCTGGAGAAGGCATATGATAGAGTTGATAGAGATGCTCTGTGGAAGGAATTAAGAGTACATGGTGCGGGAGGCAAGTTGCTAGAAGCAGTGAAAAGTTTTTACCAAGGATGTAAGGCATGTGTACGAGTAGGAGGAGAGGAGATTGAATGCTTTCCAATGAATGTCGGTTTGCGGCAGGGGTACGTGATGTCCCCACGGTTGTTCAATTTGTTTATGGATGGAGTGGTTAGGGAGGTGAATGCAAGAGTTTTGGAGAGAGGGGCAAGTATGCTGTCTGTTGTGGATGAGAGGGCCTTGGAAGTGAGTCAGTTGTTGTTCGCTGATGATACAGGGCGTGTAGCTGATTCGGGTGAGAAACTGCAGAAGTTGGTAACTGAGTTTGGTAAAGTGTGTGAAAGAAGGAAGTTGAGGGTAAATGTGTATAAGAGCAAATCTATTAGGTTCAGTAGGGTTCAGGGACAAGTTGACTGGGAGGTAAGTTTGAATAGAGAAAATCTGGAGAAAATGAAGTGTTTTAGATATCTGGGAGTGGACCTAGCAGTGGTTGGAACCATGGAAGTGGAAGTGAGTCACAGGGTGGGGGAAGGGGCGAAGGTTCTGAAAGCGTTGAAAAATATTTGGAAAACGAGAACGTTATCTTGGAGAGCTAAAATGGGTATGTTTGGAGGAATAGTGGTTCCAACACTGTTATATGGTTGCGAGGCATGGGCTATAGATAGCGTTGTACGGAGGGTCGATGTGTTGGAAATGAAATGTTTGAGGACAATATGTGGTGTGAGGTGGTTTGATCGAGTAAGTAATGAAAGGGTAAGAGAGATGTGTGGTAATAAAAAGAGTGTTGTTGAGAGAGCAGAAGAGTGTGTGTTGAAATGGTGGAGGGATCAAGGAGACGTGGGAAACCTAATTGGGGATGGAAGGTTGAAGTTAAAATGATTTTAAGCGATCGGGCTTAAACATACAGTAAGGTGAAAGGTGTGCGAGGAATAGAGTGAATTGGAACGATGTGACATACTAGGGTGGACCTGCCGTCAATGGACTGAACCAGGGCATGTGAAGCGTCTTGGGTAAACCATAGAATCTATTGTCAAGGACCTCGAAATGTCCAACAAAGAATTTGTCGCGTCAGATTGTGGCATGGGTAATGCCTTTCTAAGCTTCGATTCTTTGGCTTTTCTGTTACTCTATGTTCTCTGATGCTTAGTCTCGCGTCCAAGTCGGTCCGTTGAGTTACATGTTTATGGTGCAACTTCTGTCTTATCTTATCAACAGTAATGTCTCTTAAGGTTCTACTGTATCGTGAGATTTCATTTTTCTCTCGATAACAATCTCTTCTTTTGAACCTCCAACTTTCTTCCTACTTGAATTCACTTTCCTTCCTCTTCTCACTCAAATACAAATTTTCTCTTTCGCTCTGGACATATCTCATCCTTTAAGTCAATACATCTGCAGCATCCCTGAATGGGTTGAACAGTACCGAGGTCATAATTTCATTTGTCCGTATACGTTATTTCGTAATCGCAATCATTCCCCACAATCAAAATTCAAGATACTTTAGCCAATCGCTGCAATAACACACAGACATATCGCGCATAACTATATCTTCCATTCTGCGCTGGAGACTAACCTATGATTAACGTTGTGAGTCTGCTTCCCAAATGCTTGGAGCGTTGTAGAGGCGTCGCAGTTATGACTTTTTGGAGGACTTGTTCCATATCTACATGGGCTTTATTCGTCTTAACGTTGAGCACTGCTGACAAACCCGGGATAGACTCTCTTCTAGCGTCCTCTTGACTAGAATGGAATCGAACGCCTTTATCAGTTTTTCCGCTATCACATCTCTTCAGCCATCCTGGTGCTGCCTTCTCTATGTCCTACAGGTAACATATCGGCCACTGCTCTCGTGAGCTGTCTGCGTGTTTTCTTGCCACTGAGTCTTGAACCTGTGGCATGCATCTGGCCGCCTCTTCCAATAGTTTATGTATGGAGACCAGCCACACGATTATTGGACGGTATGAAACCTTTCCTCGATGAAAAAACCTGTGAAACATTCTTTTCGTTCTTTCGTTATTGTCTATTTCCAAAACCTTTCCACCTTCAAGATTTTTCAGTCTTTTACTTTGATTCCTATTTTTCCTTCACCAGAAATGACCGTGTGATTGGATCATGTATTTGCCCTCAGACACGCTGAGGTTGTATAGATATTGATAATCGGTTTATTTTAATGCTATCTAATCTTTACGTATCAGTGTAGGTTAGGCTACACTTAGCTTCGCCAATAAAGGCATAAGACATTTCGCTGCAATTGATAAGGACTTTAAGGCGCACCACTGAAAAAAATGAAATAAAACTTGACACCACATAAGCTGGTATTCCTAGACATTAAAATCAAACCAATAGATATCGTTTGGGCTATAGCGATGTCGGGCTGCTTTTACATAAAGCTACCTCAATTATAGTATACTATCGCCATATCGTGTTATTATAGCTGCCTCTGTAGTCCCAGCTTTACCAAACTGTGACCCTTCGAGTTTCGGGAAGACAAGGAAAAGCTGAAGTACATTGAAAAAGAAAATGAAGAAACACATCCGACCTCGCAGAAGAAGATGCTTTAGTGGAATGAGCAACAACAGCAGCAGGTCAGAAGGTGTGTACAACAATATCCAACAAGCGGTATAATGTCTGTTCTGTACAACACGTTACGCTGGGTGCAAGGATGTCTGTTACATAAGATGATGTCATAAAATTGTCGGTTTTGTTGAGTAATCTTATTTGTCGAGCATTTTCCAGTACTTAGGACCTTCTTTACTACATAGAACAGTGTGGAATATGCTCAGCGGTGTTAGATATGCAGATAACTGCTCATAGTACAGGGTATTGTCTGTTGAGTTAGCTGATTTCTCAGTATAATGTAGCGGTATATATGTAGAGCTTTCTCCGCTATCAGCACCAGAATCACGTAGTTGTATGCAGAGCAGCGTTAACTCTGACGCATCATTATATGCGCAGAGAGCTGTGTGATATATACAGTGATCATAGCAATCAGCACTCCCAAACATTATGTAGGAAACCCTATGATATGTAGGGTCCTCCAACCACAGCGCTGTCTGGTATATACTACAACAGATTCACCTCTGTCTTGGACAGTCCAATGTGTTGGCCTTCTGAGGCCTTATGGCTTGATAAGATAGGTTTAAGTAGGAGTCTTGGTTTTGATGGTCAGGATTGAGGGACAGCTGCTCGAGCTCCAAGAGAACCTAAGATACAAGCGGCTCTCCCCCAACACTGGCTATCAACACCAACTCTACTCCTTTGAACCTCTAGTCTCAAGCCATAAGTCTATATATCCAGGACACTGCTGGAATACCAAATAGAAAATGGTGAATGTTTCCCTCATGTGTTGTCAGAAGTCTTCGAAGGGCATGGGCAAGGCTGGCAAAACATTGGTTTGTTTCTCAAAACAGTGTACTTTTGGCTCGTACTGCCATGAAAATGCCAAAGAAGTTTCGTTAAAGCATTTTCACTCTATTGTACACCAATATACTCAGTGAATATAAAGAATGGTCATGTGTCTTCGCTATGTATGTGATTATCTTTAAAAGACTTGACGATATGAAGCTATATTCTGGTAGTGTTACTCGCCATGATATATAGCAAACTTGTTAGGGAGTTATACAACCACAAGACTTATCTGTCTGTTTGGATCCTGCATTCTCTAAGCAGCACTTCACCGCAGAAGCACAGTAAGGTAGACTCCTTTTGGTTGGGAAGGTTCCCTCCGAAGCCTTACTCCTTTCCACCCAAGTCAATGACACAGCCTCGTCAACTGTCGTTGTTAGCTCACAATGTTGCCACTTGCAGACGTTGTCCGGGGGACACCAGCAAGTTGGACACAGCATATATATAATGATTCTGTCAGGTGTTCTTGGTCATGTATGTGTACGTATGTTGGATTATATGCTTGTCTCCTGCTAACTGGCACGTCAACCAAAATTTGTAATACCCACGTTAAACATACATAATATAACCAG
>NC_092286.1:20581950-20590917 GCF_036320965.1 Panulirus ornatus | reverse complement strand
AATAACCTTGCTCTTATTCACATTTACTCTTAACTTTCTTCTTTCACACACTTTACCAAACTCAGTCACCAGCTTCTGCAGTTTCTCACATGAATCAGCCACCAGCGCTGTATCATCAGCGAACAACAAGTGACTCACTTCCCAAGCTCTCTCATCCCCAACAGACTTCATACTTGCCCCTCTTTCCAAAACTCTTGCATTCACCTCCCTAACAACCCCATCCATAAACAAATTAAACAACCATGGAGACATCACACACCCCCTGCCGCAAACCTACATTCACTGAGAACCAATCACTTTCCTCTCTTCCTACACGTACACATGCCTTACATCCTCGATAAAAACTTTTCACTGCTTCTAACAACTTGCCTCCCACACCATATATTCTTAATACCTTCCACAGAGCATCTCTATCAACTCTATCATATGCCTTCTCCAGATTCATAAATGCTACATACAAATCCATTTGCTCTTCTAAGTATTTCTCACATACATTCTTCAAAGCAAACACCTGATCCACACATCCTCTACCACTTCTGAAACCACACTGCTCTTCCCCAATCTGATGCTTTGTACATGCCTTCACCCTCTCAATCAATACCCTCCCATATAATTTACCAGGAATACTCAACAAACTTATACCTCTGTAATTTGAGCACTCACTCTTATCCCCTTTGCCTTTGTACAATGGCACTATGCACGCATTCCGCCAATCCTCAGGCACCTCACCATGAGTCATACCATGATTGAATGGATAGATATAAACGCATACATCATTAAGGACGCTCAACATCAGGACTGTAATAAGCTCAAAGATGATAGATAACGCCAACACAATTGACTCAATAAGTATTGTCACCAATGAGAACATATCATCACCCAGAGCACTTACCACGGCTTATGCTCTCTGAGGTAAACAGTCACCACAACTACCTCAGCGACGACAATGGTCCTGTTGCAGACGCCTCTTCCCATTAGTCTTTAACTTTCAGTGATTTAGAGGTTTATGAGGCAGTCTTACCCTTCCCATCTGGGTTGACAGGAGGTTTCATATTCATAAGATCCTACCACATTCAGGTTATTATTATCCCGGCTCCGGGTACGGTCGTCAAGAAAACTTTTTGACTGAGCAAACCAAATCTGTCACTACCTGTACCGCTGGTAAGATTCCTCCACCCGTCAGGCCATATCATTTGGTGCTTCGTTTTGTGCGTTCAAGAAGGATGGTGGAGTCAGATTAATTCCTGTTGGCAACACCCTTAGTCGTCTGGTTAAAAAGAGTCAGTCATTTGCCTTCTGCATCCTACTGGGTTGTGAGGCAGCAGTATACGTGGAGCGAGCCGACGTTCGTAGCCTCGCCTTCGGTAAAGTCTGAGTCAAATTACTTTTCAAGAACACTTTCAAACCTTGTGCGAAAAGACTCAATAACCAGTAGAGAAATTCATCAGTAACTTACCTTCCCGCCTTCCTTTCGTTCGTAGCTTCGTCCACTGCCGACTCTACTCTTTGTTGAGCACGAGAACGATTCAGCTGAAGGTGTTTAGCAATGTGATCCCCTTTGCCCTACTTCTCTACTGCCTGATCTCCCAAGCCATCACAAACGGCATCATCTCGGGTAAATGACACCTACAGCTTTCATCAACATCATCATCATGAGCTTCAACTATCAATCATCCAGAAGAAAAGATTCTAACTGGTGCGCCCTTGCGCTCCGGGGGCCATCGACGTTATCTTAGATACAAAGATGGAAGACTTGAGAAGAACTGTAGGCAGAGTAAGTACCACGGACGCCCACGGCGACCTTTTCTTCCTAGTCAGGTTAAGTTTAACCTTATCATAACTAACCAGCCAAATAACTTAGAGTATCAACTTGCTTTTTTGTAATGTCATACAAAAGGAATATGAAAAAGTGCTTAAGTCTACAATCTATGATGCGATGAACCTCAGTTTATATGACTTATAATGGACACTAACAACCCTTCACGTTAAACTAGTTGTATCAAAAAGTTCCACGTCGGTGTTCCAACCTTTTTGTCGTGCACTGTAGCCTCCATGGGAATGGTGCCTGCAATGCATCTGTAGACCTGTACAAGTAATGCAATCCTGATTCCATCCAGGGCTTTATGTAACTCTGTGGATGATCTAGTCACACTTACTTTTCCGTAGACCCGCAAGCAAAGCAGCTAGAGATAAATTGAGTCGCCGCCATAATGAACTGAGTCTCATCCATGTTGGATCAATCTATTGCACGTATGAAGAACGCCCATCCATAAGCTATATTGGGCTCCTACTCAAAAAGCTTTTTCCCTCAGCGCTCCTCTCTAACCCACTGGCTCTGTTGGCCTAGCGACCCTACAGCGAACACCAGTGTACGGCGACGTGAGAGTGGCTGCCAGTCATGGACGACCTACTATGAGTTTTAAGAATTCCATTGAAGAGTATTCCAGACGGAGGGAGATCGGCGATGACATCATGTCTTGAATTCTTTCTTCTGCCAGCCGTCTAGTGGAAAGAAACCTCTCAGCTCCAAACGCCCGGTGGAACGAACAAGCGGTTATGATGGTGTAACGTCGTTAGGGGGGATGGCTGGTGGTGTGGAACGACACAAGAACTGTCCACTCTCGTACAGACGTACTTGATGAGGACCTCAGAAGGTTATGGGGGTCCAGGACACTTCGGAAACAACATAAACCTATCTTACTTTGAAAAGAATTCTTGAAAATCTTTGACTTTTGTTGATAAAGTTAAAGTAAATTAAAGTGGCGACATATGCATACGTCAGAAGGTCATCAAAAGAGAACAATTTTGGAAAAAAATATTAACTTCTCTGAGGTTATGGGTACCATATATATATATATATATATATATATATATATATATATATATATATATATATATATATATATATATATATATTCTTTTTATACTATTCGTCATTTCCCGCGATAGCGAGTTAGCGTTAAGAACAGAGGACTGGGCCTTTTAGGGAATACCCTCACCTGGCCCCCTTCTCTGTTCCTTTTTTGGAAAAAAAAAAAAAGAGGGGAGGATTTCCAGCTCCCCGCTCCCTCCCCTTTTAGTCGCCTACGACAAGCAGGGAATACGTGGGAAGTATTCTTTCTCCCCTATCCCCAGATATATATATATATTTATATATATATATATATATATATATATATATATATATATATATATATATATATATATATATATATATATATATATATATATCCATTGTTCTCACCTTTTTCCATTCTGTACTCAGTCTCTCCTGGTACTTCCTCACACATGTCTCCTTCCCAAGCTCACTTACTCTCACCACCCTCTTCACCCCAACATTCACTCTTCTTTTCTGAAAACCCATACAAATCTTCACCTTAGCCTCCACAAGATAATGATCAGACATCCCTCCAGTTGCACCTCTCAGCACATTAACATCCAAAAGTCTCTCTTTCGCACGCCTGTCAATTAACACGTAATCCAATAACGCTCTCTGGCCATCTCTCCTACTTACATAAGTATACTTATGTATATCTCGCTTTTTAAACCAGGTATTCCCAATCATCAGTCCTTTTTCAGCACATAAATCTACAAGCTCTTCACCATTTCCATTTACAACACTGAACACCCCATGTATACCAATTATTCCCTCAACTGCCACATTACTCACCTTTGCATTCAAATCACCCATCACTATAACCCGGTCTCGTGCATCAAAACCACTAACACACTCAATCAGCTGCTCCCAAAACACTTGCCTCTCATGATCTTTCTTCTCATGCCCAGGTGCATATGCACCAATAATCACCCACCTCTCTCCATCAACTTTCAGTTTTACCCATATTAATCGAGAATTTACTTTCTTACATTCTATCACATACTCCCACAACTCCTGTTTCAGGAGTATTGCTACTCCTTCCCTTGCTCTTGTCCTCTCACTAACCCCTGACTTTACTCCCCAGACATTCCCACACCACTCTTCCCCTTTACCCTTGAGCTTCGTTTCACTCAGAGCCAAAACATCCAGGTTCCTTTCCTCAATGGAAAGTAAGGGGGGTGTGGGAGGAATGGGATGTATTTAGGGAATCAGTGATGGATTGCGCAAAAGATGCTTGTGGCATGAGAAGAGTGGGAGGTGGGTTGATTAGAAAGGGTAGTGAGTGGTGGGATGAAGAAGTAAGAGTATTAGTGAAAGAGAAGAGAGAGGCATTTGGACGATTTTTGCAGGGAAAAAATGCAATTGAGTGGGAGATATATAAAAGAAAGAGACAGGAGGTCAAGAGAAAGGTGCAAGAGGTGAAAAAAAGGGCAAATGAGAGTTGGGGTGAGAGAGTATCATTAAATCTTAGGGAGAATAAAAAGGTGTTCTGGAAGGAGGTAAATAAAGTGCGTAAGACAAGGGAGCAAATGGGAACTTCAGTGAAGGGCGCAAATGGGGAGGTGATAACAAGTAGTGGTGATGTGAGGAGATGGAGTGAGTATTTTGAAGGTTTGTTGAATGTGTTTGATGATAGAGTGGCAGATATAGGGTGTTTTGGTCGAGGTGGTGTGCAAAGTGAGAGGGTTAGGGAAAATGATTTGGTAAACAGAGAAGAGGTAGTGAAAGCTTTGCGGAAGATGAAAGCCGGCAAGGCAGCAGGTTTGGATGGTATTGCAGTGGAATTTATTAAAAAAGGGGGTGACTGTATTGTTGACTGGTTGGTAAGGTTATTTAATGTATGTATGACTCATGGTGAGGTGCCTGAGGATTGGCGGAATGCGTGCATAGTGCCATTGTACAAAGGCAAAGGGGATAAGAGTGAGTGCTCAAATTACAGAGGTATAAGTTTGTTGAGTATTCCTGGTAAATTATATGGGAGGGTATTGATTGAGAGGGTGAAGGCATGTACAGAGCATCAGATTGGGGAAGAGCAGGATGGTTTCAGAAGTGGTAGAGGATGTGTGGATCAGGTGTTTGCTTTGAAGAATGTATGTGAGAAATACTTAGAAAAGCAAATGGATTTGTATGTAGCATTTATGGATCTGGAGAAGGCATATGATAGAGTTGATAGAGATGCTCTGTGGAAGGTATTAAGAATATATGGTGTGGGAGGAAAGTTGTTAGAAGCAGTGAAAAGTTTTTATCGACGATGTAAGGCATGTGTACGTGTAGGAAGAGAGGAAAGTGATTGGTTCTCAGTGAATGTAGGTTTGCGGCAGGGGTGTGTGATGTCTCCATGGTTGATTAATTTGTTTATGGATGGGGTTGTTAGGGAGGTAAATGCAAGAGTTTTGGAAAGAGGGGCAAGTATGAAGTCTGTTGGGGATGAGAGAGCTTGGCAAGTGAGTCAGTTGTTTTTCGCTGATGATACAGCGCTGGTGGCTGATTCATGTGAGAAACTGCAGAAGCTGGTGACTGAGTTTGGTAAAGTGTGTGGAAGAAGAAAGTTAAGAGTAAATGTGAATAAGAGCAAGGTTATTAGGTACAGTAGGGTTGAGGGTCAAGTCAATTGGGAGGTAAGTTTGAATGGAGAAAAACTGGAGGAAGTGAAGTGTTTTAGATATCTGGGAGTGGATCTGGCAGCGGATGGAACCATGGAAGCGGAAGTGGATCATAGGGTCGGGGAGGGGGCGAAAATTCTGGGGGCCTTGAAGAATGTGTGGAAGTCGAGAACATTATCTCGGAAAGCAAAAATGGGTATGTTTGAGGGAATAGTGGTTCCAACAATGTTGTATGGTTGCGAGGCGTGGGCTATGGATAGAGTTGTGCGCAGGAGGATGGATGTGCTGGAAATGAGATGTTTGAGGACAATGTGTGGTGTGAGGTGGTTTGATCGAGTGAGTAACGTAAGGGTAAGAGAGATGTGTGGAAATAAAAAGAGCATGGTTAAGAGAGCAGAAGAGGGTGTTTTGAAGTGGTTTGGGCACATGGAGAGAATGAGTGAGGAAAGATTGACCAAGAGGATATATGTGTCGGAGGTGGAGGGAACGAGGAGAAGAGGGAGAGCAAATTGGAGGTCGAAAGATGGAGTAAAAAAGATTTTGTGTGATCGGGGCCTGAACATGCAGGAGGGTGAAAGGAGGGCAAGGAATAGAGTGAATTGGAGCGATGTGGTATACCGGGGTTGACGTGCTGTCAGTGGATTGAATCAGGGCATGTGAAGCGTCTGGGGTAAACCATGGAAAGCTGTGTAGGTATGCATGTTTGCGTGTGTGGACGTATGTATATACATGTGTATGGGGGGGGGTTGGGCCATTTCTTTCGTCTGTTTCCTTGTGCTACCTCGCAAACGCGGGAGACAGCGACAAAGTATAATAAAAAAAAAATAATATATATATATATATATATATATATATATATATATATATATATATATATATATATATATATATATATATATATATATATATATATATACTTTGTCGCTGCCTCCCGCGCTAGTGAGGTATTACAAAGAAACAGTCAGAATGGCCCAACCCACCCCAATACACATGTATAAACATAAGCGCCCACACTCGCACATATACATACCTATACATTTCAATGTATACACACATACACATACAGAGACATATACATATATACACATGTACATAATTCATACATGCTGCCTTCATCAATCCCGCGGCCACCCAGCCACACATGAAATGGCACCACCATCCTACCGCGTGCGCGCGATGTAGCGCTAGGAAAAGACAACGAAGGCCACATTCGTTCACACTCAGTCTCTGGCTGTCATGTATAATGCACCGAAACCACAGCTCCCTTTCCACATCCAGGCTCCACAAAACTTTCCATGGTTTACCCCAGACGCTTCACATGCCCTGGTTCAATCCATTGACAGCACGTCGACCCCGGTATACCAAATCGTTCCAATTCACTTTATTCCTTGCACGGTTTTCACCCTCCTGTATGTTCAGGCTCTGATTGCTTAATATCTTTTTCACTCCATCCTTCAGCTTCCAATTTGGGCTCCCACTTCTCCCCGTTCTCTCTACCTCTGACACATATATCCTCTTTGTCAATCTTTCATCACTCATTCTCTCCATATAACCAAACCATTTCAATACACCCCTTCTGCTCTCCCAACCACACTCTTTTTATTACCATACATTTATTTTATCCTTTCATTACTTATTCGATCAAACCACCTCACACCACATATTGTCCTCAAACATATCATTTCCAACACATCCATCCTCCTCCGCACAACCCTATCTATAGCACATGCCTCACAACCATATAACATTGTTGGAACGACTATGCCTTCAAAAATACCCATTTTTGCTCTCCGAGATAACGTTCTCGCCTTCCATACATTCCTCAACGCTTCCAGAACCTTTGCCCCCTCCCCCACCCTATGACTCACTGCCGCTTCCATGGTTACATCCGATGCTAAATCCACTCCTAGATGTCTAAAAGACTTCTCTTCCTCCAGATTTTCTCCATTCAAACTCACCTCCCAATTGACTTGTCCCTCAGCCCTACTGTACCTAATAATCTTGCTCTTATTCACATTTACTCCCAGCTTTCTTCTTTCACACACTTTACCAAACTCAGTCACCAGCTTCTGCAGTTTCTCACCCGAATCAGCCACAAGCGCTGTATCAACAGCGAACAACAACTGACTCGCCTCCCAAACCCTCTCATCCACAACAGACTGCATACTTGCCTCTCTCTCCAAAACTCTTACATTCACCTCCCTAACAACCCCATCCATAAACAAATTAAACAACCATGGAGACATCACGCACCCCTGCCGTAAACCGACATTCACTGAGAACCAATCACTTTCCTCTCTTCCTACTCGTACACATGCCTTACATCCTCGATAACAACTCACTGCTTCAGGCAACTTTCCTCCCACACCATGTACTCTTAATACCTTTCACAGAGCATCTCTATCAACTCTATCATATGCCTTCTCCGGATCCATAAATGCTACATACAAATTCATTTGTTTTTCTAAGTATTTCTCACATACATTCTTCAAAGCAAACACCTGATTCACATATCCTTCTCCCAGTTCTGAAACCACACTGCTCTTCCCCAATCTGATGCTATGTACATGCCTTCACCCGCTCGATCAATACCCTCCCATATAATTTCCCAGGAATACTCAACAAACCTATGCCTCTGTAATTTGAACACTCACCTTTATTCCTTCTGCGTTTGTACAATGGCATTATCCTTGAATTCCGCTAATCCTCAGGCACTTCACCATGAGCCATACGTACATTGAGTATCCTCACCAACCAGTCAACAACACAGCCACCCCTTTTATTGATAATTTCCTCAACAATACCATCCAAACCCGCCGCCCTGCCGCCTTTCATCTTCAGCAAAGCTTTCACTACCTCTTCTCTGTTTACCAAACCTTCTCCCTGACCCTCTCACTTCGCACACCACCTCGACCAAAACACCCTATACCTGCCACTCTGTCATCTACCACATTCAACAAACATTCAAAATATATAAATATATATATATATATATATATATATATATATATATATATATATATATATATATATATATATATATATATATATATATATATATATATATATATATATATATATATATGTATATTATTTTATTATTATTTTATTATACTTTGTCGCTGTCTCCCGCGTTTGCGAGGTAGCGCAAGGAAACAGACGAAAGAAATGGCCCAACCCACCCCCATACACATGTATTTACATACGTCCACACACGCAAATATACATACCTACACAGCTTTCCATAGCTTACCCCAGACGCTTCACATGCCTTGATTCAATCCACTGACAGCACGTCAACCCCGGTATACCACATCGCTCCAATTCACTCTATTCCTTGCCCTCCTTTCACCCTCCTGCATGTTCAGGCCCCGATCACACAAAATCTTTTTCACTCCATCTTTCCACCTCCAATTTGGTCTCCCTCTTCTCCTTGTTCCCTCCACCTCCGACACATATATCCTCTTGGTCAATCTTTCCTCACTC
>NC_092286.1:20563975-20581850 GCF_036320965.1 Panulirus ornatus | reverse complement strand
TCCGGGAGACACCTGTTTAGCCACAGACGGCAGATGGTTCCTCCTTCTGTTTGTGTTGATGGATATGTGAAGAACTTTAGATCCATCGGTCATGGTGAGCCAGGAGGTGTGGGGATGGAACCCTTCGCTCACGAATGTGTGGCAACTCGTCTATACGGTCGCCATCTTATGGGGAACCAACAGAACGACCATGAAATATCATCGACAGTGACTGATCTTGAAACCTTATTTGAACAAAGTTATGGAAAGTTACCAGGTTGGGAAAGAGACAGAGCAAATACAGTAATCAACACCAACAAGAACAAAAAAAATGCTCATAAAATG
The DNA here is from genome assembly GCF_036320965.1 of Panulirus ornatus. Classification (NCBI taxonomy): domain Eukaryota; kingdom Metazoa; phylum Arthropoda; class Malacostraca; order Decapoda; family Palinuridae; genus Panulirus; species Panulirus ornatus. Next base: position 20,581,526 of record NC_092286.1, on the reverse strand, counting down.
TCATGAAGGAATGCATTATATCCAGAAAAACCAACTTCAGACCTAACTGTAATGCCGATGGGGTAATTGATGATGAAAGATAGAAACATGATATTCTAATTAAAAGATTAATCGATTAAAACGACTAGCGAGGGAATGTGTATAGTAATGCACTTAAAGCTAAATGGAACCTGATGATGATATTTTCAATATATGATTAACAGGACGGAATATCAAGTACAACATCCTCGAAGGTGTTCAATGCTCTGTAGCTGCTTGAATTCCGTTTGTATTCCCGTGAATGAAATAAGGCTTTCAGGTGCAGTCATACTACTAACTTTTTTTCACATAATCTACATCGCAAAAGTTTGTTTCGTTACATTAATTCTCTTCATGAGACTTTTCAACTTGCGATGAGGACAAATCCCATAACTGAGTCCAGACGAATCTCCTTTTGTCAAATTGAAACGCTCTTGCTTGTAGTCGCTATGGCCTTAGGTCCCGAGGCACACGATTGGCTGCTGTTTCCCATAGTTTCTGTGAGGACACCAGCCACACCATGATAGACCATTGTTATCCCCTCCTTCTTTCGTCGAAGAATGGTGCTGCTGAATTCGCTTTCTTATCTCGTCTTTTCTTCCTCCTATGACCATCCCACCTTTGAAAGCCAGTGTAATGTTGGTTGCTATAGCACATGAAATGTTTCATGTGGAGGGTGGAGGGAGGCTTGGTCATCCCAAAACTCCACGGTAAGGAGAGACATAACCAGGATATGCTAACACGCCCGGGGCTGGAACACACTTGATAATATTAACACTGATGGCTCCATAGGATAGACACACACCCGAAAATACTGCCATTGTTGGGCGTGGAGAATCTATCAGTACACACACACACACACACACACACACACACACACACACACCATTGTGAACGTCATAAACAATTCATGACCTAGTGCAAAGCTAAACAAGGACACGGGTTTTACTTACCACTAATGTTTAACTAATTATCATTTAGTACATGATATATAAAGCAGGTGATTCACTCTGTAAAACTTCCTGTATATCTGCCACTTTGACAATGTGGAAGTGCCTCACTCACTCATTTTCTTGTCCAAATTGTGGAAACCTTAAGCTCTTCCATGATTGGTCAACTAGTCACTGTTATGATTTCCCAGTACCGTGACAACTGTCATACCTCAAATAGTATCTTCAGCCAAATGGTTGCCTAAATTTAAAAAAAAAAAATTGTTTCTTATTTACACACAGACACCACAGTATCACATTCAGTATCTGGGCGAGTCTCCACGGCCACAGCTGGTACTGTGCAGACCAAAGACTCACGAAACTCATTCAGGTAATAAGAACTGTAAATCTTTATAACATCAATTATCATTTATGAATAAACTTCTCTGTTGTCAATATGCATGTGTATCTACCCAATATCTATTTATAAATCATCCTATATTTCTATCTTATTCCCATGTAATTCAGGTGGCAAATAAATTTCCATATCGTTCATGGCAGAGTTTTACGTATCGGTAATGAAAATGAAAAGCCACATTACAGTATCATTTTTCTTGAACTACAGAAGATAAATGAAGTAATATCTGGTGATCTAAAGCCAAGTAAGCAGTGAACAGAAGCAGTTAGAAATGCGAAAAAAATTCTCGAATTCATAGGTAGGGCCATTGAATTTAAGTGTGGGGAAATTACACTTACTCTTTACAAGTTATTTGTGCGTCCCCCTCTTGAACGTGTGTTCAGGTTTGGTCACCCTACTGGGAAAAATAAAAGTAGATAGAATAGAGAGAATACAGAGGCGAGCTACCAAGATGACTTTCGGTTTGGGAAACAAATCGTACGAGAGCCAACTATATGACTTGAACCTAGAAAAAAGGAGGTTAAGAATTGATCTAATATGGATATTCAACTTGAGGAAAGGTTTCAATGATCTCAATCTTACAAAATATTAAAAGTTTGATTCGTGTGAATTCACTTCAAGTAATGGATACAAACTTGTGGACAAACGTTTACCCTGAATGAAGCGGAATGCTTTTCCTTCAACAGGATTACCAACATGTAAGATTATTTTCCAGTTAAACTGTTTGAAAGCAGTAGTATTGATACGTTTAAGAACAGACGTGATAAACATTTTACTTCAAATCCACGACTGACATTATTTGTGCCTTCTCATTTAAAGAAAAAGCTTAGAGTAAGTTTCTCTTTGAAATATCTGTGTGTCTTTGTACTCTTACCATACTGATGTATGTGCTTCTCTTATCTATGACTATAACAAACAGCATTGAAAGGATTCAATCGTTTGAAGCTGTTTGAATTCCTTAGTAACACATTTGGTATTTCGTTTTAAGGTCAGGTTCTTGAATCATGCTAACGTTATATTTTTTCCCCTAAACAGTTTTAATGTTATCATTACCTTACAGATCCCTCTGCCATTTCATTTTCTGTTGATCTTTACATCGATCCCTTGGTATTCCAGTTTTATTGATCTTTATATCGATCCCTTGATATCATATTCTTTATCTTTAACTCATTCCGGCGGTACTAAAGATTTCGTCTTGCTCTGCCATGGGGAACGATTTTACAAATAAGAACAGTACGTAAAGTGATTTCATTAAGATCGTCACGATGTATTTAATGAATTTCGCCAAATTATCCACAGATGATAACCTGAGTCGAGCCAGCAACACATGAGCTGTTTATTCATTAACTCATGACCCTGGGATAAATTAATTATCAGTGGCAGTGGACCGGGTAATATTTCTGTGCAGTGGTACTGACTAGTATAATATTAATGTACAGTAGCACTGGCCTGGATGATATTAATGTACAGTGGCACTGGCCTGGTTAATACTTGTGTACACTGCCTCACGCAGGACTAGTGATTTCCTATATGAATTAAAGGCTGGTGAGCATTAACAGTTTAAGCATTATATGGCGCATATGAATTATCAGTCATATATCACCTATATATCTAATTAGTTATATATTAGCTTTATATGCTACTAGTTATACATTACTTGTGGATATTGTTAGATAATCAGATTGCATTACTCTCAGGCTCTGTGAGTCCATTAGAATATATAAACATTCCTTGATGGAACACCTAACACATACGAAACACTCATGTAGAGACAGATACGATAAGAATGCATATACATATGTAGATATACATACACATATGTCTAAATCAATGGTATGAGTTTGTTGAGTAATCCTTGGAAATTACAATGGGAGGGTATTGATTGAGAGGGTGAAGGCATGTACAGAGCATCAAATTGGGGAAGAGCAGTGTGATTTCAGAAGTGGTAGAGGATGTGTGGATCAGGTGTTTGCTTTGAAGAATGTATATGAGAAATACTTAGAAAAACAAATGGATTTGTATGTAGCATTTATGGATCTGGAGAAGACATATGATAAAGCTGATAGAGATGCTTTGTGGAAGGTATTAAGAGTATATGGTGTTTGACGCAAATTGCTAGAAGCAGTGAAAAGTTTTTATCGAGGATGTGAGGCATGTGTACGAGTAGGAAGAGAGGAAAGTGATTGGTTCTCAGCGAATGTCGGTTTACAGGAAGGGTGTGTGATGTCTCCATGGTTGTTTAATTTGTTTATGGATGGGGTTGTCAGGGAGGTGAATGCAAAAGTTTTGGAGAGAGGAGCAAGTATGCAGTCTGTTGTGGATGAGAGGGCTTGGGAAGTGAGTCAGTTGTTGTTCGCTGATGATACAGCGCTGGCGGCTGATTCGGGTGAGAAACTGCAGAAGCTGGTGACTGAGTTTGGTAAGGTGTGTGAAAGAAGAAAGCTGAGAGTAAATGTGAATAAGAGCAAGGTTATTAGGTACAGTAGGATTGAGAGACAAGTCAATTGGGAGGTACGTTTGAATGGAGAAAAACTGGAGGAAGTGAAATGTTTTAGATATCTGGGAGTGGACTTGGCAGCGGATGGAACCATGGAAGCGGAAGTGAGTCACAGGGTGGGGAGGGGGTGAAACTTCTGGAAGCGTTGAAGAAGGATCTCTATCAACTCTGTCATATGCCTCCTTCAGATCCATAAATGCTTCATACAAATCCATTTGCTTTTCTAAGTATTTCTCACATACATTCTTCAAAGCAAACACCTGATCCACACATCCTTTACCACTTCTGACACCACACTGCTCTTCCCTAATCTGATGCTCTGTACATGCTTTCACCCTCTCAGTCAATACCTTCCCATATAATTTCCCAGGAATATTCAACAAACTTATATCTCTGTAATTTGAGCACTCACTTTTATCCCCTTTGCCTTTTTACAATGGCATTATGCAAGCATTCCGCCAATCCTCAGGCACCTCACCATGAGTCATACATACATTAGATAACCTTACCAACCAGTCAACAATACAGTCACCCCCTTTTCTAATAGATTCCACTGCTATACCATCCAAAGCCGCTGCCATGCAGGCTTTCATCTTTCGCAAAGCTTTTACTACCTCTTCTCTGTTTACCAAATCATTCTCCCTAAACCTCTCACTTTGCACACCTTCTCGACCAAAGCACCCTATATCTGCCGCTCTATCATCAAACACATTCAACAAACCTTCAAAATACTCACTCCATCTCCTTTTCACATCACCACTACTTTATATCATTTCCCCATTAGCCCACTTCACTTAAGTTCCCATTTGTTCCCTAGTCTTACGCACTTTATTTACCTCCTTCCAAAACATCTTTTTATTCTCCCTAAAATTTAATGATACTCTCTCACCCCAACTCTCATTTGTCCTCTTTTTCACCTCTTGCACCTTTCTCTTGACCTCCTGCCACTTTCTTTTATACATCTCCCACTCATTTGCATTTTTTCCCTGCAAAAATCGTCCAAATGCCTCTCTCTTCTCTTTCACTAATAATCTTACTTCTTCATCCCACCACTCACTAACCTTTCTAATCTGCCCACCACCCACGCTTCTCATGCCAGAAGCATCTTTTGCGCAAGCCATCACTGCTTCTTTAAATACATCCCATTCCTCCCCCACTCCACTTACGTCCTTTGTTCTCATCTTTTTCCATTCTGTACTCAGTCTCTCCTGGTACTTCCTCACAGAAATCTCCTTCTAAAGCTCACTTACTCTCACCACTCTTTTCACCCCAACATTCTCTCTTCTTTTCTGAAAACCTCTACAAATCTTCACCTTCGCCTCCACAAGAAAATGATCAGACATCTCTCCAGTTGCACCTCTCAACACATTAACATCCAAATGTCTCTCTTTCGTGCGCCTATCAGCTAACACGTAATCCAATAACGCTCTCTGGCCATCTCTCCTACTTATATACGTATACTTATGTATATCTCTCTTTTTAAACCAGGTATTCTCAATCACCAGTCCTTTTTCAGCACATAGATCTACAAGCTCTTCACCATTTCCATTTACAACACTGAACACTCCATATACACAAATTATTCCCTCAGCTGCCACATCACTCACGTTTGCATTCAAATCACCTATCACTATAACCCGGTCTCGTGCATCAAAACTACTAAGACACTCACTCAGCTGCTCCCAAAACATTTGCCTCTCATGATCTTTCTTTTCATGCCCAGATGCATATGCATCAATAATCACCCATCTCTCTCCATCCACTTTCTAGAATTTACTTGCTTACACTCTATCACATACTCCCACCACTCCTGTTTCAGTAGTAGTGCTACTCCTTCCCTTGCTCTTGTCCTCTCATTAACCCCTGACTTTACTCTCAAGACATTCCCAAACTACTCTTCCCCTTTACCCCTGAGCTAGATTTCACTCAGAGCCAAAAGATCCAGGTTCCTTTCCTCAAACATACTAACTATCTCTCCTTTTTTCTCATCTTGGCTACATCCACACACATTTAGACACCCCAATCTGAGCCTTCGAGAAGGATGAGAACGCCCAGCGTGACTCCTTCTTCTGTTTCCCCTTTTAAAAAGTTAAAATACAAGGAGGGGAGGGTTTCCAGCCCCACGCACCCGTCCCCTTCAGTCGCCTTCTACGACACGTGAGGAATACGTGGGAAGTATTCTTTCTTCCCTATCCCCAGGGATATATATATATATATATATATATATATATATATATATATATATATATATATATATATATATATATATATATATATATATATATATATATATATATATATATATACATATATATATATATATATATATATATATATATATATATATATATACATTTATATATATATATATATATATATATATATATATATATATATATATATATATATATATATATATATATATATATATATATATATATATATATATATATATATATATATATATATATATGTGTGTGTGTGTGTGTGTGTGTGTGTGTGTGTGTGTGTGTGTGTGTGTGTGTGTGTGTACTTACAAATTTCCGGGTTGGCGGATAGCACTCACCTCAGGACAATATCGAGATGGGAACAACGAGTCGTGTGAGTTACTTGTTGTCAAGTGTTACGTGAGACATGAAGAGATTTTATGTGTGGGCAGTGAAAGCCAGCAGACCACATGTGGGTGCGAAAGAAGGAAAGATAGCTGCCTAGTAGAAAGAAGTGATACTTAGGAGCTCTTGAAGTACTGGTTGCTTACGCAGCCGTCGTGAACCCCGTCTTTTTCTCCTACTGCTACTAATTCTCCCAGTTTTAGTATTCCCCATCAAATTCACCCAGAGTCCGATCTTGGGTCTCGAGCATTCAAGTTTAATTCTTTTTTTCGACCTTTTATTACTTCAAAGTCACTTCGTCGGCTTCATGGCAGATTTTAGCCTCTAGTCGTTCTGGTACAGTCACGATTTTTGCCAGTCACTCACTCAGTAAGTCAGTCATAGGTATCCAAGTTGAGGCTTTCTCTCTCCCTGTCTCACCACCCGTAAAATATTACTCTGGAGCCCTCTACCACAGGGAGGAGGTTCGGCCAGCGCAACAATTGGAGGGACGTGTCAGTCTGACGAGGAGGATGTGTGGAGCGCTGAGGGGCAGCCGAAAGAATGATGGGAGAGTAAGGTGGAAGGAGGGAGGGAGGAAGGGTGGGAAGGGAGGGAGGGTTGATTGTGGGAGGGAGAGTTGATTGGAGGGGGGAGGGGGGAAAGGGAGGAAGGGTTGATTGTGGGAGGGATGGATGTGGACGGGTGTATATACGAGGGTATGAGGATCTTCTTGCCTGGCAGGAGCAGGAAGACAGATGAGGTAAATGATCAGGGAAGACCTGAGAATGTGAGGGTGGAAGATGATGATTTGTGCTCGTGTGGTGGAAGTCAGGAAAGGCGAATCAGGACGAGGATAAAAGAGACTAAAGAGAAAGGAAGAGAATAACAGAGAAACGGAGAGGGATACCTGTCAAGGAGACGGAAAAGGTAAACATGTGATTGTCCACATGTTTACCAAATGGCGTCCTACCTTCGTCTCTTCGATGCATATCAACTTACTGTTATATTTCTCTCTTGTGTCTCCCCTGATAATGTGATTATTATACGAAAGTGCACTTGGGAACTTTTCGTGTTTCATTTTCCCCATGGACTCATAGGAATATCTTGATCACGCGCAAAATTGTGATCCTTTCCAACATATATATATATATATATATATATATATATATATATATATATATATATATATATATATATATATATATATATATATATATATATACTTATATATATACTTATATATATATATACATATATATATATATATATATATATATATATATATATATATATATATATATGTATATATATATATATATATATATATATATATATATATGTATATATATATATATAAGTATATATATAAGTATATATATTCCCTGGGGATAGGGGAGAAAGAATACTTCCCACGTATTCCCTGCATGTCGTAGAAGGCGACTAAAAGGGAAGGGAGCGGGGGGCTGGAAATCCTCCCCTCTCTTTTTTTTTTTTTTTTTTTCCAAAAGAAGGAACAGAGAAGGGGGCCAGGTGGGGATGTTCCCTCAGAGGCCCAGTCCTCTGTTCTTAACGCTACCTCGCTGTCGCGGGAAGTGGCGAATAGTATGAAAAAAAAAAAAAAAAAAATAAGTATATATATATATATATATAAGTGTGGTTTCAGAAGTGGTAGAGGATGTGTGGATCAGGTGTTTGCTTTGAAGAATGTATGTGAGAAATACTTAGAAAAGCATATGGATTTGTATGTAGCATTTATGGATCTGGAGAAGGCATATGATAGAGTTGATAGAGATGCTCTGTGGAAGGTATTAAGAATATATGGTGTGGGAGGCAAGTTGTTAGAAGCAGTGAAAAGTTTTTATCGAGGATGTAAGGCATGTGTACGTGTAGGAAGAGAGGAAAGTGATTGGTTCTCAGTGAATATAGGTTTGCGGCAGGGGTGTGTGATGTCTCCATGGTTGTTTAATTTGTTTATGGATGGGGTTGTTAGGGAGGTAAATGCAAGAGTTTTGGAAAGAGGGGCAAGTATGAAGTCTGTTGGGGATGAGAGGGCTTGGGAAGTGAGTCAGTTGTTGTTCGCTGATGATACAGCGCTGGTGGCTGATTCATGTGAGAAACTGCAGAAGCTGGTGACGGAGTTTGATAAAGTGTGTGGAAGAAGAAAGTTAAGAGTAAATGTGAATAAGAGCAAGGTTATTAGGTACAGTAGGGTTGAGGGTCAAGTAAATTGGGAGGTGAGTTTGAATGGAGAAAAACTGGAGGAAGTGAAGTGTTTTAGATATCTGGGAGTGGATCTGGCAGCGGATGGAACCATGGAAGCAGAAGTGGACCATAGGGTGGGGGAGGGGGCGAAAATTCTGGGAGCCTTGAAGAATGTGTGGAAGTCGAGAACATTATCTCGGAAAGCAAAAATGGGTATGTTTGAAGGAATAGTGGTTCCAACAATGTTGTATGGTTGCGAGGCGTGGGCTATGGATAGAGTTGTGCGCAGGAGGATGGATGTGCTGGAAATGAGATGTTTGAGGACAATGTGTGGTGTGAGGTGGTTTGATCGAGTAAGTAACGTAAGGGTGAGAGAGATGTGTGGAAATAAAAAGAGCGTGGTTGAGAGAGCAGAAGAGGGTGTTTTGAAATGGTTTGGGCACATGGAGAGAATGAGTGAGGAAAGGTTGACCAAGAGGATATATGTGTCGGAGGTGGAGGGAACGAGGAGAAGAGGGAGACCAAATTGGAGGTGGAAAGATGGAGTGAAAAAGATTTTGTGTGATCGGGGCCTGAACTTGCAGGAGGGTGAAAGGAGGGCAAGGAATAGAGTGAATTGGAGCAATGTGGTATACCGGGGTTGACGTGCTGTCAGTGGATTGAATCAAGACATGTGAAGCGTCTGGGGTAAACCATGGAAAGCTGTGTAGGTATGTATATTTGCGTGTGTGGACGTATGTATATACATGTGTATGGGGGGGGTTGGGCCATTTCTTTCGTCTGTTTCCTTGCGCTACCTCGCAAACGCGGGAGACAGCGACAAAGTATAAAAAAAAAAAAAAAAAATATATATATATATATATATATATATATATATATATATATATATATATATATATATATATATATATATATATATATATATATATATATATATATATATATATCAGTTTCCAATGAAGTCCACTGGAATCATTCTCTCTGAAACAGATTCCTATTTCGTATTTGTGACCTGCTTTTCCTTGGTCAGCATCACAGGCTGATGAAATGATCCAGCTTCTCTCTGTCTCGTTACAATAATTGCCACATCTTTTTACCCCCAGGGAAAAGTACTTCTCTCATCTCTCTCCGACCATCAACTGAAACGTCTACTACAGAAAAGACTTAATTAATATCATACATATCTCATTCAGCAATGGGCTTTATCCCAAGCCTGTATAACTAGGCACTGTCAGCCATATCCACGATCATATTAGTCCAATAACCCTCTCATTATGCTTCCTTCTTATTCAACCTTAATTTTGTGTGTCGACATTTTACAAACATTTTAAGCTTCTAACAGTGCCTCTCTCCTCCCTTCACGTTGTTAGTGTTAATACCATGAGCTTTCTATAAAGCATTTCTCTACCTGAAGCAACAGCACCATAGCACTAACAAAATCATGTCTCACGGTGTGCCCCATGTGATCTTTCACACTATAAGTAGCGCCATAAACCTCACACACACACACACAGAGACACACACACATACACACACACCCACACCCACACACACACACACACACACACACACACGGAATCTTGTGTTTCATCCACAGTGTCACTAGCATCATAAGCCTCTCGTATCTCCCTTAATATCAGTGACACTATGTGCTTCCCAGGGTTCCTCACCTCCCTCTAAATTATCATTATCATTATATAACCCTCTGAAGAAGCCTCATATTCTACCGTGATATTCGAAGCATTATACTTTCTTCTATAAAGCAATGTCTTCATAAGGATGTAGCGTCACTATAAAGCTCTTACGGAGCTCTCGCTTTCCACCATAGCATAAGTAACATTAAAATCCTTTCCCAGTACCTTTCAGCTGCAGTGTTAGTGTGGAAGTAGTGTATGTAACTCACGAATTGAGTTTCCTTTCAATATGTTAGTAGCAATATAAGACTCATGAGTCAGTCTCCATACAATATGTTAATAGCACTATAGGACTCATGAATCAGTCTCCTTACATTTTGTTATTAGCGATGTAAGACTCATGAATAAGTCTCCTTGCAGTATGTTAGTAGCAATATATGACTCATGAATCCACGAATTTTCACAGCGAAAGTACTCATGCCAATCCTTATACAGTTATTCCCGCCTCCTTCTTCGGTGCAGCTCACAAGAAAAGCCTCTAATTCTTCCATAGCCTTCTTTCAACTCATAAAGCATCTCACGTCCGTAGATCTACCTCTCTCAATACCCAGATTTTTAGCTACGTTCTAAGCTTCCTATGACGTCTCCTGTATTCTCCATGCGGATAACAACGGTAGTAACGTTTGTATGTTTGCATAATATCATTTACAGCTAAAATGTCTTATAAGGCTTCTTGCATAGTCCTGATGGCATGAAAGTCTCCTGCAAGGCTTCTTGCTTCCCCGCACGATATAAGTGGCACTATATCCTGTACAGAAGTTCCTCCATTCGCATTGCTTGTGACACTTTCTATCTCTCCCGGTGCAGGCTACCTTCCACCACAGTTTTCGCGACAATAGGAGGCTTTCTTCAGTAAGCCTTCCTCCCCTCGCCACGATATCATCAGCAGTATGATACTCTCGTGAAACCTACCATTTACCTTCACAATGCCAGCAGTAACATTAACCTCTTACAAGGCCTCTAATCTACCACAGTAATGTTAATAGCATTATGAACCTCTTCTCTTCCCCTACAATGGTAATGCCATTATAAATCTCTAACGAGGCCTCTCCTATCCCCCTACAGTGGTAATTGGATTATAATCCTCTCATGATGCCTCCTGGTCCCCTGGAACAGTGCTCATAACGTTTGAAAGACTTTAACAATGACTTCTGCCTCCCTCCCTCTGTGCAACACTACAGCGATCTCACAACGCCTCCCATTTCCCTTTGCGACCATAATCACGATGTAAACATCTCATAAAACCTCGTACTTTTTTCTACAGAGTTGATAACGTTCTCTCTACATTTTTCAGCTGATTTGTGACAATTTACAATCCTTTTCAAGTCTTGCGCTACTAATGAATATAAGTGCCTCAATATGGTACAATCCTTTTCAAGTCTCGCAAGAGGCCTCAATATGGAGCCTCTTGCCTTATATACATAGACATCGCTACGATAGATCTCTCACTAAGTCTTATGCTGCCTTTCACAGGGTTGTAGCATTTTGATGTTTAGAAAGCTTTCAACCTTCTTTGAATACCTTAAGTAGAGCTGTGTGTGTGTGTGTGTGTGTGTGTGTGTGTGTGTGTGTGTGACCAGGAGGAAAAAAGAGAGAAAGATATCGAGTAACTTTCGTAGGGAGGATCCTAGATATTCTGGATCTTGTTGAAACTAATCTCAAAGGGAAGGGGAGTGAATGAGTCGGGAATGTACCATTGGTAAAGTCTGGGAGGAGTATGAGGACAAGAGCAAAGGTGGAGAGTGGCATATCTGCAGAAGGTGGTGTTGTGGGAAGGTGTGGAAAAGCATAAAGAAGTGAGCTGAAAATGAAGATGGATAACGAGATGTAGGAAACTGGAGGTAAGTATGGACCTGAAATCAAAAGGAGTGGGAGAGAGCGGCGAGTTTTCGGTAAGGCTCTCATGGAGTGTATTAACAATTATGTTACGAAGGATTAAGTGTTTATGTGACTGTCCTGTGGAGTGAGTAGTGTGTGAGTTGAGGGTATAATGAGGGGACATGGGGTATTCAATGTTGAGAGTGGAAAATGAAGAGCTTGTGGAACTGTGTGTTGAAAAGGGAGATAATCTTGGGAATACCTTGTTTAAAGGGAGAGAGACACACTTATGCATACGTGTTTGAGTAGGGCTAAATGTAATCGAACACCATCAGATTATGTACTATTTGATAAACGTGACGGGCTGCTGGTATATTTATATATATATATATATATATATATATATATATATATATATATATATATATATATATATATATATATATATATATATATATATATATATATATATATATATATATATATATATATATATATATATATATATATATATATATATATATATAAATATATATATATATATATCATACAAACCTCCAACAGCCAGGATCGAACCCGGGACCCCTGTGCAAGAGGCAGGCATGCTAACCGCTAGGCTATGGGACTATATAATAGGAAACATCTATTCGAAATACTAAGTACTCGAATACCCTTCGTCTCACAGTGGTGAGCAACGGGGTCTATACCGGTTATTTCCGAACAGCTGATAGCGTAAAACGCTATCAGCTGGCTATGTGCGTCTGTTCGGAAATAACCGGTATAGACCCCGTTGCTCACCATTATGAGACGAAGGGTATTCGAGTACTTGGTATTTCGAATAATTGTTTCCTATTATACAGTCCCATAGCCTAGCGGTTAGCATTCCTGCCTCTTGCACAGGTGTCCCGGGTTCGATCCCGGCTGTTGGAGGTTTGTATGTTCTATGAAGGTGCGCGTTCATATGCACTTTATTCTTATATATATATATATATATATATATATATATATATATATATATATATATATATATATATATATATATATATATATATATATATATTTCTTTCTTTCAAACTATTCGCCATTTTCCGTGTTAGCGAGGTAGCATTAAGAACAGAGGACTGGGCCTTTGAGGGATTATCCTCACCTGGCCCCCTTCTCTGTTCCTTCTTTTGGAAAATTAAAAAAAAACGAGAGGGGAGGATTTTCAGCCCCCCGCTCCCTCCCCTTTTAGTCGCCTTCTACGACACGCAGGGAATACGTGGGAAGTATTCTTTCTCCCCTATCCCTAGGGATGAAATATATATATATTTCTTTATTTCAAACGATTTGTTTATTTGTTTATGGATGGGGTTGCTAGGGAGGTGAATGCAAGGGTTTTGGAGAGGGGGGGCTAGCATGCAGTCTGTTGTGGATGAGAGAGCTTGGGAAGTGAGTCAGTTGTTGTTCGCTGATGATACAGTGCTGGTGGCTGATTCGGGTGAGAAACTGCGGAAGTTGGTGACAGTTTGGTAAAGTGTGTGAAAGAAGAAAACTGAGAGTAAATGTGAATAAGAGCAAGGTTATTAGATTCAGTAGGTTGAGGAACGAGCCTATTGGGAGGTAATTTAGAATAAAGAAAAACTGGAGGAAGTGAAGCGTTTTAGATATCCAGGAGTAGATTTGGCAGCGGATGGAACCATGGAAGCGGAAGTGAGTCACAGGGTGGGGAGTTGCGAAGGTTGTGGGAGCGTTGAAGAATGTGTTGAAGGCGCGAACGTTATCTCGGAGAGCAAAGATGGGTACGTTCGAAGGAATAATGTTTACATCATCGTTAAATGGTTGCGAGGCGTGGCCTTTAGATACGGTTATGCGGTGAGGGTTGATGTGTTGGAAATGAGATGTTTGAAGACAATATGTGTTGTTAGGTGGTTTGATCGAGTAAGTAATGAAAGGGTAAGAGAGATGTGTGGAAATAAAATGATCGTGGTTGAGAGAGCAGAAGATGTATTGAAATGGTTTGGCCACATGGAGAGAATGAGTGAGGAAAGATTGACAAAGGGGATATACAGAATATGTCAGAGATGGAGGGAACGAGGAGAAGTGGGAGACCAAATTGGAGATGGAAGGGTGGAGTGAAAAAGATTTTGAGCGATCGGGTCCTGAACATACAGGAGAGTGAAAAGCGTACAAGGAATAGAGTGAATTGGAACGATGTGGTATACCGGGGTCTACGTGCAGTCAATGGACTGAACCAGGGCATGTGAAAGTGCGAAAGAAGAAAGATGACAGTAAATGTGAATAAGAGTAAGGTTATTAGGTACAGTAGGGTTGAGGGACAAGTCAAGTGGGAGGTAAGTTTGAATGGAGAAAAACTGGAGGAGTGAAGTGTTTTTGATATCTGGGAGTGGATTTGGCAGCGGATGGAACCATGGAAGCGGAAGTGAATCATAGGATGGGGGAGGGGGCGAAAGTTCTGGGAGCGTTGAAAAATGTGTGGAAGTCAAGAACGTTATCTCGGAAAGCAACGATTGGTATGTTTGAAGGAAGAGTGGTTCCAACAATGTTATATGGTAGCGAGGCGTGGGCTATAGATAGAGTTGTGCGGAGGAGGGTGGATGTGCTGGAAATGAGATGTTTGAGGACAATATGTGGTGTGAGGTGGTTTGATCGAGTAAGTAATGAAAGGGTAAGAGAGATGTGTGGTAATGAAAATAGTATGGTTGGGAGAGCAGAAGAGGGTGTATTGAAATGGTTTGGTCACAAGGAGAGAATGAATGAGGAAACATTGACAAAGAGGATATATGTGTCATAGGTGGAGGGAACGAGGAGAAGTGGGAGACCAAATTGGAGGTGGAAAGATGGAGTGAAAAAGATTTTGAGTGATGGGGGCCTGAGCAAGCAGGAGAGTGAAAGGCGTGCAAGGAATAAAGTGAATTGGAACGATGTGGTATACCGGGGTCGACGTGCTGTCAATGGATTGAACCAGGGCATGTGAAGCGTCTGGGGTAAACCATGGAAAGTTTTGTGGGGCCTGGATGTGGAAAGGGAGCTGCGGTTTCGGTGCATTATACATGACAGGTAGAGACTGAGTGTGACCGAATGTGGCCTTTGTTGTCCTTTCCTAGTGCTACCTCGCGCACATGCGTGGGGAGGGGGTTTTCGTTTCATGTGTGGCGGAGTGGCGACGGGAAGGAATAAGGGCAGACAATATAAATTATATACATGTGTATATATGTATATGTCTATGTGTGTATATACATGTATACGTTGTGATGTATAAGTATGTATATGTGCTGTGTGTGGACGTGTATGTATATACATGTGTATGAGGGTGGGTTGGGCCATTCTTTCGTCTGTTTCCTTGCGCTCCCTCGTTAACGTGGGAGACAGTGACAAAGTATGATAAAAAAGATAATGAATATATATCTTCTGTTTCTCGCATAGGTAAGGAAGAGTCAGCCACAGTCACCTGCGTCTTGGAGGAAGGCTACTCCCTTCGTTAATTCTTTTCTGTAAAGTACTGATGAAGGACGGAATGATTTTCAGCCTCCCGCACATTCATATTCATTTGTAATTCTAATTAGCGCAGAGCCTAATCAACACGCTTGTCCCATTATGGTATATTAACTTACCATTTGTATACAGTTTCAGGGCGAAAAAAAAAACATTGCATGATTTTCTGAATCCTCATTGAGAACGCTGGCAATGATTTATGATGAGCCAACTTAACTCTCACTTGGAGTTCATTTGCATAATCACTTGCTTTACCATTATATAATGAACTTTTTCTTTCCTCACATGATACACCGCACCGGGTAATATGTGAGCCAGAAACTGACTCTAATGAACCGGCTTAGGGCGAAATTCCCTTTCATAACACCCGCAATATATCACTTCTTCTTTTGGAGCTTTATACCCTTCTTGACAGGGTAATACTTTCATTAAGGAAGTCTCTACCATTCTGTCTATTATCTCCATGTAGTGTCTATTATCTCCCATGTACTGTCTATTTTCTTCCATGTACTGTCTATCATCTCACATGTACTGTCTTATCTTCATGGTATGAATCTATGTACATAGCGAGACCATTTTCTCTTTTTTCTTACGTATTTCCAGTATTTATAAATACACATTTGCGATAACCTCTGGCTGTGGTCTTTGTTTTTTCATTATTTCTTTTTATCTAAATTTCAAGAATTGTTAACAAAGGTGGATATCACTATGGTTAGAAACGTCTCTGTCTGTCTGTCTGTCTGTCTGTCTCTCTCTCTCTCTCTCTCTCTCTCTTTCTCTCTCTCTCTCTCTCTCTCTCTCTCTCTCTCTCTCTCTCTCTCTCTCTCTCTCTCCATTGTAGGTAGTAGGTGGTAGGCAGCCACCGGCTAGGTAGGTTGTACACTACCGGTACTACCCGCCTGAGTGTTGGTAAGGGTTGTTACAGATGGGCAGTAAGCCATGCACTTCAGTGACTGTTTCGTTCCGCTCCATTCACCTGGTTCGATGTTTCTCCTTTCTCCCCCAAGCACAAATGGGCTGCTGGAATTCATCTCACACATAACATGTGACAACACGTAACTCACACGACTCGTTCTTCTTAACTCTATGTTTTCCTTGCGGTCAGCGCTACACGCTAGACATGACTTTAGGCGAAAACTCGTTGTAAGTACTCTTAAATACACCTCTCTCTCTCATTCTCTCTCTCTCTCCACACACACACACACACACACACACACACACACACACATATACATATATATATATATATATATATATATATATATATATATATATATATATATATATATATATATATATATATATATATATATATATATATATATATATATATGTATGTATATATATTATCCCTGGGGATAGGGGAGAAAGAATACTTCCCACATATTCCCTGCGTGTCGTAGAAGGCGACTAAAAGGAGAGGGAGCGGGGGGCTGGAAATCCTCCCCTCTCGGTTTTTTTTTTTTTTTTTTCCAAAAGAAGGAACAGAGGGGGCCAGGTGAGGATATTCCAAAAAAGGCCCAGTCCTCTGTTCTTAACGCTACCTCGCTAACGCGGGAAATGACGGATAGTTTAAAAGAAAAAGAAGAGATATATATAGTCATCTATTTATTTATCATACTTTGTCGGTGTCTCCCGCGTTAGCGAGGTAGCGCAAGGAAACAGACGAAAGAATGGCCCAACCCACCCACATACACATGTATATACATACACGTCCACACACGCACATATACATACCTATACATCCCAACGTATACATATATATACACACTCAGACATATACATATATACACATGTACATAATTCATACTGTCTGCCCTTATTAATTTCCGTCGCCACCCCGAAAAACATGAAGCCCCTCCCCCCCGCATGAGCGCGAGGTCGGG
>NC_092286.1:20557595-20563875 GCF_036320965.1 Panulirus ornatus | reverse complement strand
AGTATATTATGTGACATGTCAGAGTGAAGAAAGAGCATTGATTTATAGACACATAAGTTGAACGAATTTTTTTTTCACCATCTTCATGACAAGGCTGAGAGATATAAGGAATATATATAAGGAATATGTAATCTTTTGCACTGATTGAGAGTGATTAGATTATCATCGAAAGATAAGAAGCCTCTGTGATAAATTCCTGCCTCGTATCTGTTCCTTTTACTAAATTCAGAAGAGTTTCATCAACACTAAAGACACAGTTTTCACTTCAACATAAACTCGAAGTATGCAGCGCCTCCCGAGCCAGATGAGTTACGTTATCACGTAACCTTCAAATAACCGAGTCATCAGCTCTAGGGTAGACCGCTGCATGCAACACGAACCAGGTGGGCTCAAACATCCATAATCGAACTATGGCTGAACGAAAGAAATTTTACTTTCTAACAGGAAGAGTGAGAAATAGCAGTTATTCATTTGTTTTGGAAAAAAAAAGAAAAAACTCACTTTACCCAACGGACGTCATATGCCCAATATGGATTAAATCAAAGCTTGTGACGTACATATAGCTGGCTGACAGTATGTGAGTAGACGTTTAAAAGTTTAAGACGACCCACGCTCACAGGTTCAAAACTTGATGAAAAGGTCACAGGTTCAAGCTTGATGTTTTGTTTACCTTATCATAACACAAGATGGACATTGTCCTAAGACCAGACATTCTAAAGAAAAATAATCTAGCTAAAAACATCTTTTGTCCAGACATTTTAGGAAGCTATATCTGAACGAAAGTGTGGATCACATCCAGCGTAGCTCAATAACTGCGGTATTAACTTAGAGGCCCGCGGGCCGCATGTGGCCCGCGCTTCTCTCTCTTGCGGCCCAAAAGAGGGAAGATAGAATATGATTAGTAACTTAATAAGAACTATTGTATATAATGATTCTCAAACATAGGAAATGAATGCTCTGAATACCGAACTGTGGCATATAATGCGTCGTAATATAATTCTTTTATGCAAGATACCTTATAGTACACAAATGATGATTCATGTGTAGATGATCACAAATCCTCTGCGGCCCTAACAAAAATTTTCTGCTGCCCAGGTTGGCCCTCACTATTCTTCTAGTGAACACCACTTCTTAACAGAACCAGAAAAGAGAACGCATTTGCCGTAAAGCAGACTGGCTGGCTCGTTGAGCGCTTGTTAAGAAGCTTATAATTCTGTTAGTCACCAAGTAGGGAATTCACAGAACGTAATTACTGTTTCAAGAGCATATATTGACAGGATTAATAAAGGGTCGAGAAATTGTACAAAGGATTATGTCTGAGATCACAATCGAAGGCGTCATTTGGCTGATTACTTGCCCATCTTTATCGAGGAAGAATTTTGAGAGGAGTTGAGATTGAATTTCCTGCAGGAATCAATTATTTTCAATTATTAGAACAAAAAGCGAAAAATTCCTCTCCTTTTGCCTCGGGATCACTTGAAATTTAATGGACTCCACTGAGATTCTCTGTAAATTTCGTTTGGAATTCATACCCTCAATTAGGATTGAAAAAGTTTAAGTCAGAATTCTAAACAATTCAAAACTTTAAATACATCCATTTAAATTTTCTGACCGAGATTCGTAAAATAGTCAACAAAAATTTGAAATGGCAACCATGACATGCACTAGCTTGAGACAGGAAAGTAAAGAACTGATATGAAATATATATATAAATATATATATATATATATATATATATATATATATATATATATATATATATATATATATATATATATATATATATATATATATATATATATATGGTGAGAAAAAGGTGAGAACAAAGGATGTAGGGCGAGTGGGGAGGAATGGGATATACTTAAGGAAGCAGTGGTTGCTTGCGCAAAAGATGCTTGTGACATGAGAAGCGTGAGAGGTGGCAGATTATAAAGGGTAGTGAGTGGTGGGATGAAGAAGTAAGATTATTAGTAAAAGAGAAGAGAGAGGCATTTGGACAATTTTTGCAGGGAAATAATGGAAATGACTGGGAGATGCATAAAAGAAAGAGGCAGAGGGTCAAGAGAAAGGTGCAAGAGGTGAAAAAGAGGGCAAATGAGAGTTGGGGTGAGAGAGTATCATTAAATTTTAGGAAGAATAAAAAGATGTTTTGGAAGGAGGTAAATAAAGTGCGCAAGACGAGGGAACAAGTTAGGATTGGCGGAATGCTTGCATAGTACCATTGTACAAAGGCAAATGGGATAAAAGTGAGTGCTCAAATTACAAAGGTATAAGTTTGTTGGGTATTCCTGGGAAATTATATGGGAGGGTATTGATTGAGAGGGTGAAGGCATGTGAAGAGCATCATATTGGGGAAGAACAGTGTGGTTTCAGAAGTGGTAGAGAATGTGTGGATCTGGTATTTGCTTTGAAGAAGGTATGTGAGAAATACTTAGAAAAGCAAATGGATTTGTATGTAGCATTTATAGATCTGGAGAAGGCATATGATAGAGTTGATAGAGATGCTCTATGGAAGGTATTAAGAATATATGGTGTGGGAGGCAAGTTGTTAGAAGCAGTGAAAAGTTTTTATCGAGGATGTAAGGCATGTGTACGTGTAGGAAGAGAGGAAAGTGATTGGTTCTCAGTGAATGTAGGTTTGCGGCAGGGGTGTGTGATGTCTTCATGGTTGTTTAATTTGTTTATGGATGGGGTTGTTAGGGAGGTGAATGCAAGAGTTTTGGAAAGAGGAGCAGGTATGCAGTCTGTTGTGGATGAGAGAGCTTGGGAAGTGAGTCAGTTGTTGTTCGTTGATGATACAACGCTGGTGGCTGATTCATGTGAGAAACTGCAGAAGCTGGTGACTAAATTTGGTAAAGTGTGTGAAAGAAGAAAGCTGAGAGTATATGTGAATAAGAGCAAGGTTATTAGGTACAGTAGGGTTGAGGGACAAGTCAATTAAGAGGTAAGTTTGATTGGAGAAAAACTGGAGGAAGTAAAGTGTTTTAGATATCTGGGAGTGGATTTGGCAGCGGATGGAACCATGGAAGCGGAAGTGAATCATAGGGTAGGGGAGGGGGCGAAAATCCTAGGAGCCTTGAAGAATGTGTGGAAGTCGAGAACATTATCTCGGAAAGCAAAAATGGGTATGTTTGAAGGATAAATGGTGCCAACAATGTTATATGGTTGCGAGGCGTGGGCTATGGACAGAGTTGTGCGGAGGAGGGTGGATGTGTTGGAAATGAGATGTTTGAGGACAATATGTGGTGAGAGGTGGTTTGATTGAGAAAATGATGATAGGGTAAGAGAGATGTGTGACAATAAAAAGAGTGTAGTTGAAAGAGCAGAAGAGCAATAAAAAGAGTGTAGTTGAAAGAGCAGAAGAGGGTGTTTTGAAATGGTTTGGTCACATGGAGAGAATGAGTGAAGAAAGATTGACTAAGAGGATATATGTGTCAGAGGTGGGGGGAACGAGAAGTGGGAGACCAAGTTACTTTGTCACTGTCTCTCGGGTTAGCGAGGTACCGCAAGGAAACAGACGAAAGAATGGCCCAACCCACCCACATGCACATGTATATACATACACGTCCATACACGCAAATATACATACCTATACATCCCAACGTATACATATATATATACACACACAGACATATACATATATACACATGTACATAATTCATACTGTCTGCCTTTATTCATTCCCATCGCCACCCTGCCACACATGAAATAACAACCATCTCCCCCCGCATGTGCGCGAGGTAGCTCTAGGAAAAGACAACAAAGGCCACATTCGTTCACACTCAGACTCTAGCAGTCATGTATAATGTACCGAAACAACAACTCTCTCCACATCCAGGCCCAACAGAACTTTCCATGGTTTACCCCATACGCTTCACACGCCCTAGTTCAATCCATTGACAGCACGTCGACCCCGGTATGTCATATCGTTCCAATTCACTCTATTCCTTGCACGCCTTTCACCCTCCTGTATGTTCAAGCCCCGATCACTCAAAATCTTTTTCACTCCATCTTTCCACCTCCAATTTGGTCTCCTACTTCTCCTCGTTCCCTCCACCTCTGATACATATATTCTCTTTGTCAATCTTTCCTCACTCATTCTCTCTATGTGACCAAATCATTTCAAAACACGCTCTTCTGCTCTCTCAACCACATTTTTATTACCACACATCTCTCTTATTGCCCGATACCTGAGCCCACTATCTAAAGCCAAGTCCCAAAGACAAATGTCTGGTACCCCTGACCCCTTCTAAACTAACCCCCTTGTCAGCATAGACACTCATGGCTGCTAAGGTGACATACTTTATGGGAGATATATCAACGTTGAGGAGAAAGACTTTGCCGGCAATGCATGAACAATGAAGAGAAAAAAAATGACGGGGATGAGGGGTTATACCGCTGAAGAATGCCATTCTGCTGTTCCACGCCCTCCTCTCGAAGAGGCAGATGAGAGCCAGAAGGGACGAAATCTGCTGGTACGTAATCAGAATAACGACTGTAGAATAAAAACAAATGGATGTAGAGATAAATAGGATGATAATCAAGGAATGAGAAAGACAGTTACAAATAACAGAGGCTAACCTTAAGAAAATACAATTGATGCATGTTTGAGACGTTAGAAGACTACTTGTAAACCTACAAAATGCAGTTGAATGTATAACACTCAAGACGGAAAAGGGTAAGGAAATACACAAGAAATACAAGATATGCCACGAAATACTTTATCAAATGTCTGAGAGTTGGTAACAGTGAATACAAAATATAGCAGAATTTAGAGGTTTCCGCCATCAGTCGCCTACCAGAATAAACTGATACATACAAGGCGGAATAAGACTGTGAATTGTTCAGGAAGATAAACTGGTAGTCCATGTAGAACCACGTACAGGAAATCAATCCATTAGAGTAACTTGGTCAGTGTAAAGAGGTGTGTAGGGTCTGTTACGAGAATTATTGTGGCACACTCGATGTGATCACGGCTGGTTGATGCTGCAGTCCCATTTCAGATTCGTTGTAATTGATCCCTGGAATACAAACCATTAATCTTCTGACTAACCGTCATTCGAATGACCAAAGCTCTGGGCTCGAACACAGAGAACTATTTAAATTCCCATTTTCTGTTGGAGTTTACATTTAACCTTATTCGACCATATGAAATCGAATTTCTTTTTGTCCATGTTTCATATCACTTCATTCATTCAAGAATCAATATATCTATTAATCCATTTTCCAATTGATATCAAGTCTTTATTGTTACACTTGTCCTTCGTCCTCTTCGTTTGATGTTCTAATTAAATGACATCGATATTTCGAACAGAAAGAAGAAAAAATAAGGGTTTTACGTAAAACGGGTTGAACTGAGAAAGGTACGTGTTCAGTGGCAATACTAATTTGAGGACTACACTGAACATAAAAATTTCAGTCGCTTCATTAGTGCAATCTGCAGACAGGGAGGGGAAAAAATAAGTTTAGACCTGGACGCATTCTAATGAGGGGATCGACCTATTGATGTTTCAAAGTGCTTGTTTCAATATTCCAAGGAGAGAGACTGACGAACTTCCCTCTCTTAGCTTTATCAAGTTGTGTTATGGATTTCGCCTAAGTCAGTGCCTTGTGCGTCTGGCAACGTAGACGTGAGTGTGGGTGTGTTGTCATCCGGGGGTTTGCCTCATACCTGGTTGTTCAGAATCATTGGGATTAAAACAGATTCATCCACTCGCTATCTCCGTCCCGGTCTTTTGTGGGCTGATTGCGCAGTTGAGGTTGCTTCACCTGCATGTCGATAAGGCATTACTAATCAACTGATTGAATCTGAGGTTTTTGCCAAACGCTGTTACTTAACTTTAGATGATAATAGATTGGTGTAGCGAGTCTGCCTTGAATCAGCATCGTACAGATTGTGTGGTGGGGAAAAGATTGTCATGTATTTGAGCACGTTGGGAATTATCAATGAAAATTCATACGCATAACCCAAACATTTCTCTTCTGTTCGTATTATTAGATTCACTGATTCTCCTTAAAAACGTGTCACCAAGCGACGTGATATGGTAAAAATGCAAAGACTAATTGCATGTGCCTGAGGAGCAGAGATCACATTACCACTGAACCTGTGAGATTCGAGGACACGTGGAATTTTACAGCTAAGTTTATCAACAGATATTGGGAAAAAAAAGATGAATGACAATATGATCATCTGTTAGACTGATGATCATCATTCATATGTTCTACCCAGTACAGCGATAAGGTAAATTTGCGACGTCCACAGCGATGTTTGTTGTTATTT
>NC_092286.1:20548531-20557495 GCF_036320965.1 Panulirus ornatus | reverse complement strand
CACACAAAACTTACTTGATTGAAATACAGTCACACAAAACTCATTTGATTAATATCAATCACACAAAACTCATTTGATTACGATACAGTCAAATAAAATTCATTTGATTAATATCAATCAAACAAACCTCATTTGATTGAACTACAGTCAAACAAAACTCATTTGACTAATATCAGTCACGGAAAACTCATTTCATTAAAATTCAGTCACCAAAAACTCATTTGATTAATATCGATCACACTAAACTCAATTGATTAAAACACATTCACACAAAACTCATTTGAGTAATATCAATCACACAAAACTTATTTGATTAAAATACAGTCACACAAAACTCATTTGATTAATATCAATCAAACAAAACTGATTTAATTAAAATACAGTCACACAAAACTCATTTAATTAATATCAATCACACAAAACTCAATTGAATAAGATACAGTCACACAAATCTCATTTGATTAATATCAATCACACAAAACTTATTTCATTAAAATACAGTTATACAGAACTCATTTGATTAATATCAATCACACAAAACTCATTGGATTAAAATACAGTAAAAAAAACTCATTTGCTATATATCAATCACAAAAAAAACTCATTTGATTAAAATACAGTCACACAGAACTCATTTGATTAATATCAATCAAACAAAACTGATTTGATTAAAATACAGTCAGACAAAACTCATTTAATTAATATCAATCACACAAAACTCAATTCATTAAGATACAGTCACACAAATCTCATTTGATTAATATCAATCACACAAAACTTATTTGATTAAAATACAGTCACAGATAACTCATTTGATTAATATCAATCACACAAAACTCATTTGATTAAAATACAGTCACAAAAAACTCATTTCATATATATCAATCACAAAAAACTCATTTGATTAGAATACAGTCACACAAAACTCATTTGATTAATATCAATCACACGAAACTCATTTGATTAAAATACAGTCACACAAAACTCATTTCATTAATATAAATAACACAACACTCATTTGATTAAAATATAGTCAAAATAATGTCATTTGATTAATATTAATCACACAAAACTCAATTGATTAAAATACAGTCAGACAAAACTCATTTGATTAATATCATTCAGACCAAACTCATTTGATTAAAATACAGTCACACAAAACTCATTTGATTAATATCAATCATACAAAACTCATTTGATTAAAATACAGTCACAAGAAGCTCATTAGATTAATATCAATCAGACAAAACTTATTTGATTCGAATATGCTGAAACAAATCTCATTTGATTAATATTAATCATCAAAACTCATTTGATTAAAATACAGACACAAAAAAACTCATTTGATTAATATCAATCACACAAAACTCATTTGATTAAAATATAGTCACAAAATTTTTTTGATTAATATGAATCACACAAAACGTATTTGATTAAAATACAGTCACAAAAAACTCATTTGATTAATATCAATCATACAAAACTCATTTCATTAAAATAAAGTCACATAAAACTCATTTTATTAATATCAATCATACAAACCGCATTTGATTGAATTACAGTCAAACAAAACTCATTTGATTATTATCAATCACAAAAAACTCATTTGAATAAAATAGTCACACAAAACTCATTTGATTAACATCAATCATACAAAACTCATTTGAGTAGAATACAGTCACACAAAACTCATTTGATTAATATCAGTCACACAAAACTCATTTGATTAAAATAGTCACTACAAACTCGTTTGAATAATATCAATCACACAAACCTCATTTGGTTGAACTACAGTCACAAAGAACTCATTTGAATAATATCAAACACACAAAACTCATTTGATTAAGATACAGTCATACAAAACTCATTTGATTAATATCAATCACACAAAACTCATTTGATTAACATACAGTAACACAAAACTCATTTGATTAATGTAAATCAGGAAAAACTCTTTTGATCAAAATACATTCACACAAAACTCATTTGATTAATATCAATCACGAACTCTCACAAACTCATTTATTAAAATACAGTCACAAAACTCATTTGATTAATATCAATCAACAAACTCATTTGATTAAATACAGTCCAAATCTTGATTAACAATCACAAAACTATTTGATTAATACAGTGAAAAAACTCATTTGATTAATATAATCATCAAAACTCATTTCATTAAAATACAGTCACAAAAACTCATTTGATTAATATCAATCAACAAACTCATTTGATTAAATACAGTCACAAAAATTTTGATTGATATAATCACACAAAAATATTTGATTAAAATAGTCACACAAAACTCATTTGATTAATTATCAAAATTTAATACACAAAATTTTTATTATAAATAAAGTCAAAAAACTCATTTTATTAATATCATAACAAACCCATTTGATTGAATACAGTCACAAAACTCATTTGTTATATCAATCACAAAAAACTCATTTGATTAAATAGTCACACAAAACTCATTTGATTAAATCATCAACAAAACTCATTTGATAAAGCAAAAAACTCTTTTGATCAAAATACATTCACACAAAACTCATTTGATTAATATCAATCACACGAAACTCTTTTGATTAAAATATAGTCACACAAAACTCATTTCATTAATATCAATCACACAAAACTCTTTTGATTAAAATACAGTCACACAAAACTCATTTCATTAATATCAATCAGACCAAACTCATTTCATTAAAATACAGTCACACAAAACTCATTTGATTAATATCAATCATACAAAACTCATTTGATTAAAATACAGTCCCACAAACTCATTTGATTAACATTATTCACACAAACCTCATTTGATTAAACTACAGTGAAACAAAACTCATTTGATTAATATCAATCACACAAAACTCATTTCATTAAAATACAGTCACACATAACTCATTCGATTAATATCAATCAGACTAAACTCATTTGATTAAAATACAGTCACAAAAAACTCATTTGATTGATATCAATCACACAAAAATCATTTGATTAAAATTCAGTCACACAAAACCCATTTCTTTAATATCATTTACACAAAACTCATTTAATTAAAATACAGTCCCACAAAACTCATTTGATTAATATCAATCACACAAACCTCATTTGATTGAAATACAGTCAAACAAAACTCATTTCATTAATATCAAACAAACCTCATTTGATTGAACTACTGTCACACAAAACTCATTTTACTAATATCAATCACACAAAACTCATTTCATTAAAATTCAGTCACAAAAAACTCATTTGATTAAT
This sequence comes from Panulirus ornatus, assembly GCF_036320965.1. Lineage (NCBI taxonomy): Eukaryota > Metazoa > Arthropoda > Malacostraca > Decapoda > Palinuridae > Panulirus > Panulirus ornatus. The sequence goes on along the minus strand of NC_092286.1, from coordinate 20,554,228 downwards.
ATCGATCACACAAAACTCAATTCATTAAAATACAGTCACGCAAAACGCATTTGAGTAATATCAATCACACAAAACTCATTTGATTTAAATACAGTCACACAAACTCATTTGATTAATATCACACAAAACTCATTTGATTAAAATACAGTCACCTAAAACTCATTTCATTAATATCAATCACACAAACCTCATTTGATTCAAATACATTCACACAAAACTCATTTGATTGATATCAATCACAAAAAATTCATTTGACTAAAATACAGTCACTCATTTGATTAGTATCAAAATGACACTCATTTGATTAGTATCAATCACACAAAACTCATTTGATTATAATATAGTAACACAAAACTCATTACTATCAATCACACAAATCTCATTTGCTTAAAATACAGTCACGCGAAAGTCATTTGATTAATATCAATCAGACAAAACTCATTTCATTAAGATATAGTCACAAAAATCTCATTTCATTATGATCAATCACACAAGACCCATTTGATTAATATCAGTCAGACAAAACTCATTTGATTATAATATAGTAACACAAAACTCATTACTATCAATCACACAAATCTCATTTGCTTAAAATACAGTCACGCGAAAGTCATTTGATTAATATCAATCAGACAAAACTCATTTCATTAAGATATAGTCACAAAAATCTCATTTCATTATGATCAATCACACAAGACCCATTTGATTAATATCAGTCAGACAAAACTCATTTGATTAAAGTACAGTCACAAAAAAACTCATTTGATCAATATCAATCACACAAAACTTATTTGATTGAACTACAGTCGCACAAACTCATTTGACTCATATCAATCACGGAAAACTCATTTCATTAAAATTCAGTCACCAAAAACTCATTTGATTAATATCGATCACACTAAACTCAATTGATTAAAACACATTCACACAAAACTCATTTGAGTAATATCAATCACACAAAACTTATTTGATTAAAATACGGTCACAGAGAACTCATTTGATTAATATCGATCAAACAAAACTAATTTAATTAAAATACAGTCACACAAAACTCATTTGATTAATATCAGTCACACAAAACTCAATTCATTAAGATACAGTCACACAAATCTCATTTGATTAATATCAATCACACAAAACTTATTTGATTAAAATACAGTCACACAGAACTCATTTGATTAATATCAATCACACAGAACTCATTTGATTAAAATACGGTCACAAAAAACTCATTTGATATATATCAATCACAAAAAACTCATTTGATTAAAATACAGTCACACAGAACTCATTTGATTAATATCAATCAAACAAAACTGATTTGATTAAAAGACAGTCACACAAAACTCATATAATTGATATCGATCAGACAAAACTCAATTGATTAAGATTCAGTCACACAAATCTCATTTGATTAATATCAATCACACAAAACTTATTTGATTAAAATACAGTCACAGAGAACTCATTTGATATATATCAATCACAAAAAACTCATTTGATTAAAATACAGTCACACAAAACTCATTTGATTAATATCAATCAAACGAAACTCATTTGATTAAAATACACACAAAACTCATTTGATTAATATAAATCACACAAAACTCATTTGATTAAAATATAGTCAAACAAATGTCATTTGATTAATATTAATCACACAAAACTTATTTGATTGAAATACAGTCAGACAAAACTCATTTGATTAATTTCAATCAGACCAAACTCATTTCATTAAAATACAGTCACACAAAACTCATTTGATTAATATCAATCATACAAAACTCATTTGATTAAAATACAGTCCCACAAAACTCATTTGATTAATATCAATCACAAAAACCTCATTTGATTGAACTACATTCAAACAAAACTAATTTGATTGATATCAATCAAACAGACATCATTTGATTGAACTACAGTCAAACAAAACTCTTTTGATTAATATCAATCACACAAAATTCATTTGATTAAAATACAGTCACAAAAACCTCAATTGGTTGATATCAATCACACAAAATTCATTTGATTAAAATTCAGTCACACAGAACTCATTTCATTAATATCAATAACACAAAACTCATTTGATTAAAATATAGTCCCACAAAAATCATTTGGTTAATATCAATCACACAAACCTCATTTGATTGAACTACAATCAAACAAAACTAACTTGATTAATATCAATCAAACAGACATCATTTGATTGAATTACAGTCACACAAAACTCATTTCACTAATATTAATCACACAAAACTCATTTCCTTAAACTTCAGTCAAAAAACTTATTTGATTTATATCGATCACACAAAACTCAATTGATTAAAATACAGTCACGCAAAACTCATTAGAGTAATATCAATCACACAAAACTTATTTGATTAAAATACAGTCACACAGAACTCATTTGATTAATATCAATCAAAGCAAACTGATTTGATTAAAATGCAGTCACACAAAACTCATTTCTTTAATATCATACAAAACTCTCTTAATTAAAATACAGTCACACAAAACTCATTTGATTAATATCAATCACACAAAACTCATTTGATTAAAATACAGTCAAACAAAACTCATTTGATTAATATCAATCAAACAAACCTCATTTGATTGAATTACAGTCACAAAAATCTCATTTCATTAATATCAGTCACACAAAACTCATTTGATTCAAATACATTCATACAAAACTCATTTGATAGATATCAATCGCAAAAAACTCATTTGATTAAGATACAGTCACACAACACTCATTTGATTAATATCAATCACACAAAACTCATTTGATTAGAATACAGTCACACAAAACTCATTTCATTACTATCAATCACACAAATCTCATTTGATTAAAATATAGTCACACAAAACTCATTTGATTAATATCAATCAGAAAAAACTCATTTGATTAAAATATAGTGACAGAAATCTCATCAGATTATTATCAATCACACAAGACTCATTTGATTAATATCATTCAGACAAAACTCAATTGATTAAAATACAGTCACACAAAACTCATTTGATCAATACCAATCACGCAAAACTTATTTCATTGAAATACAGTAATACAAAACTCATTTCATTAATATCAATCACACAAAACTCATTTGATTAGAATACAGTCAAACAAAACTCATTTGATATATATCAATCACAAAAAACTCATTTGATTAAAATACTGTCAAACAAAACTCATTTGATTAATATCAATCACACGAAACTCATTTGATTAAAATACAGTCATACAAATCACATTTGATTAATACCAATCAGACAAAACTCATTTGATTAAAATATAGTCAAACAAATCTCATTTGATTAATATTAATAACACAAAACTCATTTGATTAAAATACAGTCACACAAAACTCATTTGATTAATATCAATCAGACCAAACTCATTTGATCAAAAAACAGTCACACAAAACTCATTTGATTAATATCAATCATACAAAACTCATTTGATTAAAATACAGTCCCACAAACCTCATTTGATTAACATTAAACACACAAACCTCATTCGATTGAACTACAGTCAAACAAAACTCATTTCATTAATATCAATCGCACAAAACTCATTTTATTAAAATACAGTCACACAAAACTCATTCGATTGATATCAATCAGACAAAACTCATTTGATTAAAATACAGTCACAAAAAACTCATTTGATTAAAATTCAGTCACACAAAACCCATTTGATTAATATCATTCACACAAAACTCATTTGATTAAAATTACAGTCCCACAAAACTCATTTGATTAATATCAATCACACAAACCTCATTTGATTGAACTACAGTCAAACAAAACTCATTTGATTAATATCAATCAAACAAACCTCATTTGATTGAACTACAGTCAACCAAAACTCATTTTACTAATATCAATCACACAAAGCTCATTTCATTTAAATTCAGTCACAAAAAACACATTTGATTAATATCGATCACACAAAACTCAATTCATTCAAATACAGTCACGCAAAACTCATTTGAGTAATATCAATCACAAAAAACTCATTTGATTTAAATAAAGTCACACAAACTCATTTGATTAATATCACACAAAATTCATTTGATTAAAATACAGTCACACAAAACTCATTTGATTAATATCAATCACACAAACCTCATTTGATTCAAATACATTCACACAAAACTCATTTGATTAATATCAATCACAAAAAACTCATTTGACTAAAATACAGTCACACAACACTCATTTGATTAATATCAATCACACATAACTCATTTGATTATAATACAGTCACACAAAACTCATTTCATTACTATCAATGACACAAATCTCATTTGCTTAAAATAGAGTCACACAAAAGTCATTTCATTAATATCAATCAGACAAAACTCATTTGATTAAGATATAGTCACAGAAATCTCATTTCATTATTATCCATCACACAAGACTCATTTCATTAATATCAGTCAGACAAAACTCATTTGATTAAAATACAGTCACACAAAACTCATTTGATCAATATCAATCACACAAAACTTACTTGATTGAAATACAGTCACACAAAACTCATTTGATTAATATCAATCACACAAAACTCATTTGATTACGATACAGTCAAATAAAATTCATTTGATTAATATCAATCAAACAAACCTCATTTGATTGAACTACAGTCAAACAAAACTCATTTGACTAATATCAGTCACGGAAAACTCATTTCATTAAAATTCAGTCACCAAAAACTCATTTGATTAATATCGATCACACTAAACTCAATTGATTAAAACACATTCACACAAAACTCATTTGAGTAATATCAATCACACAAAACTTATTTGATTAAAATACAGTCACACAAAACTCATTTGATTAATATCAATCAAACAAAACTGATTTAATTAAAATACAGTCACACAAAACTCATTTAATTAATATCAATCACACAAAACTCAATTGAATAAGATACAGTCACACAAATCTCATTTGATTAATATCAATCACACAAAACTTATTTCATTAAAATACAGTTATACAGAACTCATTTGATTAATATCAATCACACAAAACTCATTGGATTAAAATACAGTAAAAAAAACTCATTTGCTATATATCAATCACAAAAAAAACTCATTTGATTAAAATACAGTCACACAGAACTCATTTGATTAATATCAATCAAACAAAACTGATTTGATTAAAATACAGTCAGACAAAACTCATTTAATTAATATCAATCACACAAAACTCAATTCATTAAGATACAGTCACACAAATCTCATTTGATTAATATCAATCACACAAAACTTATTTGATTAAAATACAGTCACAGATAACTCATTTGATTAATATCAATCACACAAAACTCATTTGATTAAAATACAGTCACAAAAAACTCATTTCATATATATCAATCACAAAAAACTCATTTGATTAGAATACAGTCACACAAAACTCATTTGATTAATATCAATCACACGAAACTCATTTGATTAAAATACAGTCACACAAAACTCATTTCATTAATATAAATAACACAACACTCATTTGATTAAAATATAGTCAAAATAATGTCATTTGATTAATATTAATCACACAAAACTCAATTGATTAAAATACAGTCAGACAAAACTCATTTGATTAATATCATTCAGACCAAACTCATTTGATTAAAATACAGTCACACAAAACTCATTTGATTAATATCAATCATACAAA
>NC_092286.1:20534628-20548431 GCF_036320965.1 Panulirus ornatus | reverse complement strand
TCGTAGACTTGTGGCAGAATTTTCATATATCGCCTGATAAGTGTACAAAGAACAGGTTACTTGTGAATAATCTAGATGCTGCCAGTTTCAACAGGCTTCACAGTAAGAAAACACCGGTCACACACACACACACACACACACACACACACCCACAAGCCCTCGTGTAGCAGATCCAACCCCCCCCCCCCCCCTCATCTGTAAGTACTCCTCACAACAGTTCTCTGTTATTTAAAAGAGGTTTTTATATCAAAACAGACAGTATTAAGAATATGATCATATGACTACGTCTCTAGATCTAGGTAAGATATTCAAACAAGGATTACCCAGCCGAATACGTAAGTCTAGGATACGCTATTTAAAAGTGAAAAGTATATCAGATAGGAAATGGTGTCTTGCTCTTAGATAAGGCTGATCTTTATCGTGTACTAACCCAATGTTTGGGAAAAGTAAAGATAACAATTGTAAGAAATTGACAGTAGGGTTAGTTTACTGGTATCCATACAGACATCAGAGGATAACCAGTTAGCAGAAATTTATAAAGAATATAATCAGAATAAATTGGAAGATTTTAACATACTGGTATCGAAGTTGGTAGAAATTCTATCCCTCAAATTTCCGTGTTCTATAGTAACCAAACAATTCCTTGTGATATCTGCTTATGACGAGAATATATTAGAATTAGATCTAGCTACAAATGAAGAAGTTCTCTATAATGTCTTCATGGAGATAAGGTTGATGCAGTTAATCGCCGAAAAAAACACTTTAGGGGAAGCTTTACAGCTTTAACCACCGCTTACAATGCTGATCGTCACGACGGACGAGAAAAATACCAGATTTTATACTTGTGAATTCATATGATCTCTTCATTGCTCTTTACAGGATAAATAGATAAGTCATGATCAGTTAAAAAGATGTGAAAGCAGCCTGGGAAGATTTTAGTAAGACACTAAATGTAGTGAAGGAAACATATCTGCTAATACATAGCATAGTATAGTGTTCTTTTCTAAAACTGAACAAAATAGTAGGACAGTGAAATAAAGGACTGCCTGTCTTCCAGGATAATTGGGAACCCCTGACCAATCTGATTGTTGCTAGAAGCAAGCAACCTGTCTATTGATTACGGAAAACGCTGCTTTGGTTTGAGATAATGAAGCTAAGGCAAAGGCTTTAAATAAATTTTTCCATCCATATTTACCAGTGAACACACAGCTCCAGATCAGGTCCCATTTCAAGAGGAGTAAGTTATTGTACAACACATCTACATACATTCAAGATATACTTTTCCGAAGTCCTTGATTCCTATTCCAATATGTCATTTATTCCAGGGAGAGTTCCGGAGGACTGGAACCTTGCCAGGGTAACACCAGTATTCAAGAAGTGTAATAAGTCCCTGCCCAGAAATCATTGTCCTATCATCTTCACGCACGGCCGTAGTTAGTAAACTTATGGAAACTCATTCAGAAGAAATTTTCTTTCACGTTGATAACATTGATAACGTTGTAAGATATCAAAATTCATAGACAATACTGAACATGGAAATAAAACCTCACATGTCTACAGCTGCGTACATAACCTGACACATTGGGTTCACAGGTGACAGTGAATATTGATATCTATAAGTGAAGCTTTTACACATCTTTAGTATAAATGTGAAGGAGAGCTACAGTGAAAGTTCTATTGAACTACAAAAAGAAAATGAGGAAAAACAATTAGGAGTAATGATCTTGAAGACCAAGTTCAAAGTAAGCAGAGCGTAAAGGCAGTAACTGTGTAAAAGTAGCATGTAGGATTCATAGATGGGGATTTCAGATTTAAGTATAAAAAAGCTAATTTTCATTCTTTGCAGTTCACTGGTGCGTCACCATCTTCTGGTCAACCTACTTGAAAAAAGAAAAAAACACCAGAATAGAGGAGTGCTGTGGTGAGCTACCAAAGTGGTTCTCGGAGCGAAGAGTAATCACTGTGGGAGCCGACTAAACAAATTTGAGCTTATTTAGCTAGAAAAAAATACGTTAAGAAGTAATTTGATTTAGTTATAATAGATTGAAATTGCTTTGATAATCTTCATTCCAAAAGCTTCATGAGGTTAGATTTGTCTTTTACTACTCGGTATAATGGATACAAACACAGGAGGAAGCGTAGTCCATCCAGTGGGGCAAAGTACTTTTTCTTCAACAGGATTGTGAACACATGGAACGATTTAACAGCAGTAGTTGAAAATAACACGAGATACGTTCAAACGTTGACTTGAAAATAATTTCCCTTACATGCACGACTGACGTCATTTGCGTCTCCTTAATTCCACACACAGTTTACAGTCATTTGTCTTTAAATCATGTGTTTGCTTCTCTTCTCTTAGTACCCCAGTCGATGACTCTCTTCTACTGCCATAAACAACTCGAGAAGATCCAATGGTTTGCTGCTCTTTGCGTTCCTTTGTAACAAAGAATCAGTAGCTGACACATAGTGGGTTTTGAGCATATGATCTCGCTTGGTGCACTCAAACTATGCTGTCCAACGCTATACTGGTTTCTGATACGATACACCTTCTCCGTCTTGGGTCACTTGTTGTCTGGTTACTGTAGGTGGTGTGTGACTCCGGGAGAAGAAGATGTTAACTCTGGGGTATGGACGCCGGGTAGGGACGATATAAGGTTAGATGTTGACCCCAGGGCACGGGTACTAGGATCAGTTCGTACATTGACCCTAGGGCAGCAGGGCACGGATGCCGGGGAGGGAGGAGATAGGGTAGGGCTTTAACCAGGGTGGCGTGAGGTCCCAGTGTTGGCCTAGGTAGACCAACTTTACTTTATATACAAGACAGATCCACTTAGTCACTCACTCATTCATTACCATACTATGCTGTCTCCCCGAGCAGCCAGCAGCAGTATGGTAAGGCAAATTCTTGGTGTTATATGAAGTCAGTCAGTGAAGTGTAGTGGCCAGCTTAATGAGGGATGATAACTGACGGTATAATCTCACTGCTACATGATGGACTTTCATTAGGTATATAAGTACGTATCCAACATTGCATTACGAGCAGGAGCGTTAGTCTTGTGTGTATGGGGCCAGACGCTCGGATAAGGTGACCTGTTTCCTAATAATAAGCCTACCAGTGACTTGATATCCTGTATCATCCTTACAACACTCAGGAAAATAGCAAGGACGAGTACACCAAGGTTGGTAAAGACCCACGAACAGTTATGTAAGGAGGTCCATCACTAAACTCATCTGCTGATGTTAATGAAGAGGAGAAGTATCATCGTTAGATGTGCTGATCACATGTGCTGCAAGATGTTAACATTTCTAAGTTTCATAACTCGTTAATAAGACAAAGTTTATCTTTCTTGTCTGATTACGAAAAATGTGCGTTGCTGAATAAGTGACATTATATTTCCCTTTAATTTCACGTGATGTTTGTGTTTTTCTCTTAATTGCATATACGAAATGTTACTGCGTGTGTGTGTGTGTGTGTGTGTGTGTGTGTGTGTGTGTGTGTGTGTGTGTGTGTGTGTGTGTGTGTGTGTGTGTGTGTGTGTGTGTGTGTGTTTTGTGATTATCTGGGTAAAATATAAGGGTCTATATCTAGTATCTCTTACATTAACTCATTTATGCACCGTGTCTACCACACCAACTTTAAAAACTGTTGCTCAACACGTCCTGTCCCTCATTATGTTCATGCCTCCCCTACCTATTCTCCTCTTCCTGTTTCTCATGTCTTTATCAAGTACGTCGAGTCCATTACGATGATTCAAGGTAAACACCACATATGTAATATTTCTTGTGTCATGGCGCATGATTCTTACGTCCTGGTTCCTCACTCACTCTCTAATTTCACTCAATCTCTTCAGATTACTCTCAATCCTCTTCATCCATCTTGCTAATTACACTTGGTTTTTTAGAGAAGAACTTTTGAGAAGCGGTGATGAACTAGAGCAGGTCTCATAGTGTGAATGTAGTTCTGCAGGTACAGTAGTGAAAGTGTGGTGTTGCAGATGTGATGGTGCACGTGTAGTGCAGGAAAAGTGATGTAGGTGAAGTTCTGGATGATTGATGGTGCACGAAATATGATGCAAGTGCTGTGGTGCAGGTTTGTAGGTTCAAGTCCTATGGTGTACATGTGTAGTGATGCAGTTGTGGTGAAGAATGTGTTGTAGGTATGGATAGCAGTCTATGTATTGTGGTGCTGCTGTAATGGTAAGGTCGTGTAGATGTGGTGGTCCAGCCATTAGTATAGTGATGTGTGTGATGGCTCGTGATGTGGTAATGGAATAGATGGTAGTGCGACGGTGGGTAATGGAGGAGCTTGTGGTGTGGCAGTTGTTAGCTTGGTAGCTGGTGGTAAGGTTGTATGGTAGACACATGTGTAGTTTTCGTTGGTGTGGTAAGTGGTGTTGTTGCAGATGTTTGCGTGACTGTTCGTGATGTGGTCACTAGGTCTTCGTGTTATGATATGGAAGATAGTGTTGTGGTGGCTGATGGTGTCGTATTGAGTGGTGTGGTTGTGTGGGAGTTACTATGACGCTTGTGTGGGAGTTACTATGACGCTTGTGTGGGAGTTACTATGATGTTTATTCGGTTTATGAAGGCATGACACTAAGGAATTCTCGTGGTTAGTGGAGTGGAGGAATGATGACCGGTGGTATAGTGGTTGATGTTGTTACAGTAAGTTAGTTACTATTTTAACTCCCTGACAGCTTGTGCGGTGGTTGTTTGGTAGTTTGTGTTGCAGTTTTGTGGTAGACATTGTGGTCGTGTATTAGTAGTTGGTTTATTTTTTCTGCGTATGTCCGTGAATGTTTATGTTTGCACATGACTATCTATGTCTGTGGATATGCATATATGTATTGTTGTAGTTATATAACACCACATTCTCTTCATATCTGATCCCTGGAGCCTTATACATTACTGTCTCCGTCCGCTGTAGTCTTCCCTCCAGAGCCCACTATGTAAACTATTTACTGGTTCTGCAAATTATCTTTATTTACAATAACTTATTACTTACATCATCTCTCGTCTTTCGCAAACATTATAGAACTTCTGTTACTTTTTTCTGGAATAGTTCGTTTGCTTTAGTCTGTTACAGTCTGTTATTCGAACTCCTTCGTTTATACTGGGCTTTCACTCGACCCTTTCTTCTCTGTGTCTTACCTGCTCCTTTGATCCACCTTCCTGTCCCCTCAACCAGCCGTCCTCTCATCCCTCCACTATCATGCTCCCACTTCCCGCCTCTTTACACAGTAGGGTCACGGTCCGCCTCTCCGTCTGTCAACAACGAAAATTTAGCGAATCGCGAGAGTATGTTGTCAGGAATAGTGACATCGCCCGTAGATAGCCAGGGAGAGCGGCGAAACTTTCAGGTAGTCAGGGAGAATTACATCAATTCTGGACAGCTGAGGAGAGTGAAGAGACTTCCAGGTGGTCAGGGAGAATGATATCTCCTGTGTGTAGCCAAGGAGAGCGAGGAATATTCATAGCCCACCTCACCTTGGAAAGTCACCCGAAGGTTTATATTGACTGAGCAAGGTAAAATCATTGTTTGTTTTTTCTACCATATGGCGGCCTGGGCCTTGTTAAGCCAGGTAGTGGACCTTAAGACTTCCATAAGAATACTGAGCTTTGAACACGCACTAGGTATCTCACGACTCGTATGAACTATTCTTTAGTTAGCCAGTAATTCTGAAAACGGTTGCTGTACCAATCTGCAGAAAAATATTTGCTTCTCTGATTAATTTACTGATAATCACTGGAATCCTCTTGTAATTCACAATATAGCTCAGTGGTATAGAACTGGTGTGATGGTCCAGTTTGGGGTAAAATGGTTAATGTACAATAATAAGTTATTTACAAGTTATATGATTAAGTTTAGTTCAGGTTAGGATGATAACATGTAAGAAGTTTAACCCAATAATCAAATAATTGATTTTCCAAGAAATGTTGATGTCCAACAGTTGCCATCATTACGTTATGTGTCATCCAGATGCCGAGCATCAGGTATTTACCTTTCACGGATAAATATACTGTAGCAGCTCCTACAGTTCATAGGAATCTGAAATTCCTTTCAGTAGAACTAGAAACAATGCAACTTAATCACATGAGCCAATCCATGCTAAGTGAAAGTGAACACACAATGAACGTCTGCAGCTTCATATGGAAATAAACGAGCTGATGAACTGGTTTCACAGATGGCAAATATATACTAAAAATGACAGGCGCAAGGTTTTGTATATTGGGAGTAAAAACACCAAGGCAAACTACGGTAGGAATTCTCTTGAACTACAAAAAGTAAATGAAGTAAAAGACTTGGGTGTAATAATATCTGGTGATCTGTAACCAAGTAATCAGTTCACAGAAGCAGTTATAAGGGCGAAAAAAATCTTAGATTTATAGATATGGCCAATGAATCTAAGCCCCGGGAAATTATCCTTACCTTTTGATGTTTGAACATTGTGTTCAGTTTTGCTCACTCTGCTTGAAAAAAGGACATAGAATGGAGAGTACAGAGGTGAGTTGCGAAGATGATTCCCGAACTGAACACAGATTCAATGAGAGCCGACTAAACGACTTGAATCTGTTTAGTTTAGAAAAGAAAAGGCAAAGAGGCGATCTAATACAGGCATTGAGAGGTATCAAGGGCACTGATATTTCCGATATAACAACCAGCTTAAGGATAGATGCGATTGATTGCTCTCGCACTCATGTTTAGACTCGTGGGCAAAGCTTTTCCCTCGAATAAGTTGATGTGCTTTTTCTTCAAAAACTTTGTTAACGCATGGAATGATTAACCAACTAAAGCGGCTGAAAATATTACCAGAGATACGTCGAAGAAAAGATTTAGTCAATATTTCGCCTCATATCCACGACTGCCATCACTTGAAAGGTTTACAGCATTTTTATAATTTGCATAACCATGTCTTTTTTCTCCTACAACACTGATCTATGAGTATTATATCTCTTCTGCTACTATAAACAGCCTGGAAGGGACCCAGTGGTCTGTTGTTTTTTTTTACCTTTGTAACTGCTGGTTAAATACACAAACAGTATTAATTTCCTGTTGCTAGGATGACGATGACCAACTTTTCAAAATCACTCCTGAGGCAGATATATCTTATATGTAAATGATGAACAAATAATTATAATCATAAATCTATGTTTACAAAATTTAAGGAATATGGTTGTAATCTGATGTGAGAATTTCAACGGCAAAAACATTTTGGTTTTGCATTCATGAATTCCGAAGGTAAATTGGACCACACAGACCATATAATAAAGAATGATATTAAATTTATATCAACTGGTGGCACTTTCCCTAATTCGGGATCTAGTTCACACCGAGAGCAACGAAATAAATATATTTCTTTTCATGCAATGAAAACACAAACCACAAGTAGACCACTGGGACCATAGAACGTAAAGAGAATCTATTTTCCCCTTCTAACAAGGAGCTGACTTACTCCACGTTAGTGTTTTAGTTACAACACAAGACTTTCAGAGTACTTCATCATCCGGACTTTGTGGTGTTCGCTGCTGCATTCCCATCCTCCGACCATCCTCCCTCCCTCATAGTTTTCGCTACTGGCCCTTTCACGTCCTGCCACCGTCTCTACTCTCCCATGGCCCTCACTACTGCTTCCTCCAACTTCCGTCACCAGCCTCATTCCCTCATGGCCATCACTGCTTCCCCTTCAGTGTTCCATCACCATCCTCATACGTCAGACATAGGTTAGATGAGAAACAATTTTGGCGTCTACGTCTCCTCGTAAAGGGCAAGTCGAATGATGTGTTATCCAACAGCATCCTTTACAGTCTCTGTAGAAACAAAGGTATCTAGAGACCAGATGAGCCACAGGATCTCTTCTTTCCTGATGAAAGTAGACGACCAAGTCATGGGCACCAAAAGAGGTGTGCTAAATCTTAGTCCTTCATGAACACAGAACACTGTATATTTACAGTGTTATGTTACATGATATAGTTCAAGATCACCGTAGCCTCACAGATACAGAAAGAAACACAGAGGAAGAAGTATCAGCAGAGAAATAGAAGGCCTTGTGATGGGCAACGCGACGATGCCATGTGTGATTACAACTAGAAACAGGATCACTGAAGAGATCCTAATCGTAGCGTTAAATGTAATGGATCCCTTCCTGAGGGGATGTGTACATCAGGATGATATGGTGGCATGACATGACACGGATGAAGACTCACTACATAGGTCAGACTATTGATTAACCAATATTTAATGTAAAATGTTGAGTAATCAATACCCTGGGTAAAAGAATGAGAATACTTGGCTTAGCCAATGTTCATAATGATGATTGATAAAAGGAAAATAATAGGAGCTAACTGAAGCATGTTGCTTAGCACCTGTATGTAAAGGGAATGAATATAAGAGAATGTGAAGTGCTGAGATGTACAGCTGGTTGGATGTATGACCACTACATTGGTGGAAGCGAGGGGGAAAGTTTATATGGATGAGAGGGTGTGAAGGTTAGTAAGTTTGGATTATAGACTTGTCTGAGGAAATACCAGCAGGTATTGAGCAAAGAATGGCAAAAGGTGAGAATGAATAAAGTTACGGGAGTGGATGCTAAATTTGGGGTATTTGAGGAAGGAATGCTGTCATTTGCAGCATATTCGCATTCAAGAGTTTATTTTTTTCGTGCTTTTTCACTGAGTCTGTGATCCCATAATGCCTGCTAACCAACTCTCCTACTCACCCATATATACATATGTATGTCCTTCATTTTAATCCAGGTATTCCCAATCACCATTCTTTACTCAGCACCCAACTCCACAAGCTGTTCACCAATTCTCTTTACCTGCTGCTGCTGCTGCTGTTGCTGTATAATCTGGACCGGTTAGCGGTCAGGAAGAACAGCTGGGTTACCCGGCGCTGTACGGAGAGAAAATTGCTTTTACAAAAGATAAAAGAATTTTCCATGGAAATGGCCTTTGTTGGCTTTCATGAGGTAAATGTAGCAGACTTTTGAGATGAATAAGTTCCAAGTGAGACTGAACCTTAAAAGGTGGTCTTTCAGGCCAGGCTCTTGTACCTTTAGATCCCACCTTTGATCCTGAGCCACAGTGATGGACCTTCATTATAAGTTGAGGCTGCTGGGTCGCCTATTTTGAATGAGTTCAGTGAACTAGGTGCAATGTGTTTGGCTGGGGTGGCCTCTGGTGGCATCAAAACGGCTAAAACAAATTTATTCAGGCAGATCAAATATCACTGATTACTAATTTGAAGTATCGTTCTAACCGGTGGTTATACTTTCAAAGTGCTGGATGACCACTTGCCAAAAATTAGAACAAACTCCTCAATCTTGATAAACAATTTCCACGAGGGAGATGTTAAGAAGTCTGAAGATAGAAATACACACGTGTACATATATTCTGGGAGACAAGATCCAGACAATGTGTATATAGGTGAAACAGGGAGAGGTTTAAGGAAGAGACTTTATGAGCACAGAGAAAACGTTAGAGTTAGAAATGGAAAAATCGGTGTCTTTCAATGTTCGAGACTTTAATGATCAACTGACTATAGCAAATGACAACTCACTTTCATATCTAACAATTATGTCAAAAGATGATTGTTGAATCTGGGCTAAAAAGCTCAGTACAATAATTCATTTAGATAAATGGATAATGTTCCCTCAACAAAATAATTTGCAACAATGTCAATAATGTTGTATGATTACCTAGGTCACTTTGCTGATCACATGCAGAGGTCACTAAAGCTTGAATATATGTTGCATCTCTGCTATTGTCAGAGTAACTGAGAAAGGTCCATGATAGGCTGAAACTGAACAATACTGTGGGACACAGTATGAGCGCCAAGGTTTCAATGGCTCAACGTTGTGTTCCTAAGCGTCGCCCGTCGTGTGCCAAGTGAAGTATGTTGATTTTCTAAGAATGAACACGATAATTGGTTGTCTATTTAAGACAAGTGATCTCTTGACTCTATCATGATTTTCTATACTATTTCAGCATGTACCTTCCTTGTTCAGATGAAAACCAAACAGCTATTAGAAAGAACCTGAAGACGATACTTGAAGCGCAAGATCAGTCACACACAAGCTATGCTCACATTTCCACAACCAGTGACGCCGTAAATTACCATCTACAAGTGCATCTCCAGGTCATTTTGTATCAAGGTTCGTTGGGAAGGTGATCTACTGGATCAAGCAGTTTTATCCAGAAAGAAATTCTCTCTCTCTATTTTAATGAATTACCGATAAATAGATTCACGTGATGATCATTGTAAGGAGGATCACAGGCGTGTGTCACCAGCAGCTGCAGTGCCTGAACTATTGTTGTTTCGTCCTGGTGACAGTGAGGGCTGGGGTCGGCCTTACGCCATTCCCACTCCAAGTGGGTCAGGACCAGCACTATAGCATGAAGTCAGCTTAGGGGGAAGGACGTGAACTGTAAATTGGGCATGTATAAAGTGAAGATTTCAACTAGACCTTAGTTCTTCAAGAGGTTCAGTAAGTGAGAACGATACTTTAGATAGAATATTATGTTTATCTACAAATTTATCAAACTTAGTCGCTGTCTCACGCGGTAGCGACGTAGCGCAAGGAAACAGACGAATGAATGACCCAACTCACCCACATACATATGTATATACATAGACGCCCACAAACGCACATATACATACCTATACATTTCAACGCACACATACATATACATACACAGACATATACATGTATACACATAAATATTCATATGAACTTGCTGCCTTCATCCATTCCAGTCACCACAGACGAAAGAATGGCCCAACCCACCCCCATACACATGTATATACATACACGTCCCCACACGCAAATATACATACCTATACATCTCAATGGACACATATATATACACACACAGACATATACATATACACACATGTACATAATTCATACTGTCTGCCTTTATTTATTCCCATCGCCACCTCGCCACACATGGAATAACATCCCCTCCCCCCTCATGTGTGCGAGGTAGCGCTAGGAAAAGACAACAAAGGCCACATTCGTTCACACTCAGTCTCTAGCTGTCATGTAATAATGCCCGAGACCACATCTCCCTTTCCACATCCAGGCCCCGCAGAACTTCCCATGGTTTACCCCAGACGCTTCACATGCCCTGATTCAATCCATTGACAGCACGTCGACCCCGGTATACCACATCGATCCAATTCATTCTATTCCTTGCCCGCCTTTCACCCTCCTTCATGTTCAGGCCCCGATCATACAAAATCTTTTTCACTCCATCTTTCCACCTCCAATTTGGTCTCCCACTTCTCCTCGTTCCCTCCACCTCCGACACATATATCCTCTTGGTCAATCTCTCCTCACTCATTCTCTCCATGTGCCCAAACCATTTCAAAACACCCTCTTCTGCTCTCTCAACCACGCTCTTTTTATTTCCACACATCTCTCTTACCCTTACATTACTTACTCGATCAAACCACCTCACACCACATATTGTCCTCAGATATCTCATTTCCACCACATCCACCCTCCTGCGCACAACTCTATCCATAGCCCACGCCTCGCAACCATACAACATTGTTGGAACCACTATCCCTTCAAACATACCCATTTTTGCTTTCCGAGATAATGTTCTCGACTTCCAAACATTCTTCAAGGCTCCCAGGATTTTCGCCCCCTCCCCCACCCTATGATACAAATGGATTTGTACGTAGCATTTATGGATCTGGAGAAGGCATATGATAGAGTTGAAAGAGATGCTCTGTGGAAGGTACTAAGAATATATGGTGTGGGAGGCAAGTTGTTAGAAGCAGTGAAAGGTTTTAATCGAGGATGTAAGGCATGTGTACGTGTAGGAAGAGAGGAAAGTGATTGGTTCTCAGTGAATGTAGGTTTACGGCAGGGGTGTGTGATGTCTCCATGGTTGTTTAATTTGTTTATGGATGGGGTTGTTAGGGAGGTGAATGCAAGAGTTTTGGAAAGAGGGGCAAGTATGCAGTCTGTTGGGGATGAGAGAGCTTGGGAAGTGAGTCAGTTGTTGTTCGCTGATGATACAGCGCTGGTGGCTGATTCATGTGAGAAACTGCAGAAGCTGGTGACTGAGTTTGGTAAAGTGTGTGAAAGAAGAAAGTTATAAGTAAATGTGAAAAAGAGCAAGGTTATTAGGTACAGTAGGGTTGAGGGTCAAGTCAATTGGGAAGTAAGTTTGAATGGAAAAAAACTGGAGGAAGTAAAGTATTTTAGATATCTGGGAGTGGATCTGGCAGCGGATGAAACCATGGAAGCGGATATATATATATATATATATATATATATATATATATATATATATATATATATATATATCTTTCTTTTAAACTATTCGCCATTTCCCGCGTTAGCGAGGTAGCGTTAAGAACAGAGGACTGGGCCTTTTTTGGAATATCCTCACCTGGCCCCCTCTGTTCCTTCTTTTGGAAAATTGAAAAAAAAACGAGAGGGGAGGATTTCCAGCCCCCCGCTCCCTCCCCTTTTAGTCGCCTTCTACGACACGCAGGGAATACGTGGGAAGTATTCTTAATCCCCTATCCCCAGGGATATATATATATATATATATATATATATATACATATATATATATATATATATATATATATATATATATATATATATATATATATATATATATATATATATATATATATATATATATATATATGTACTACAACACGTAATAACACGCGGAATCGATGAAACTACCTCACACCACATATTGTCCTTAAACGTTTCATTTCCAGCGCATCCAACCTGCTCCGCGTATCTTCATATAGCCCATGTCTCATATCCATGTGACATTGCTGGGACTGCTATGTCTTTAAACATAACTATACCCGCCCTCACAGATATCCACCACGCTCTACTACATTCGTTAATTCTTTTATGGTTCCATTCGCTCCCTTGTCCACTCCCAGATATCTAAAACACTTTACTTCCTCCAAATTCTCTCCATTCAAGCTCACTCCCCACCTAACCTGTTCCTCTGCCCTACTAGACTTAACAACCATTCTTTTATTCAAACTTACTCTCAAATTCATTCTTTTAAACATTTCTAAAACCAAACATCAACCTCTACACTTTCTCATTCGAACCTGCCACCAGTGCTGTGTCATCAGCAAACAACAACTGACTCACTTCCTAGGCTCCTTATCCACTACAGACTGCATACTCGCCCCTCTCTCCAAAACTCTTGCATTGACCTCCCTCACCATCCAACCCATAAACAAATTAAAAAGTCATGCTCTCAGCCATTGTACACCCATGCGGCAGACCAACCTTCACTTAGAGCCGTTTACTGTCACCCACAGTTAAGCACATCACATCACTGAGTAACCTGAGTAACTCACCATCCGCTGCTGGGTTCCCTAATGCTAGGAAGTCATCTGCAGCATATGATCCAGAATTAACTTAACGTGTTGATCAGTGTAAGGTGGTAAACAAAAGTTGATACCTGTCTGTTTTACGTCGGAAGAACACCAGGAATGAATTGGCAACGTGGTGGTGTGCAGACCATAGTACACTGGAAGGAGACCCGGAACTGACACTGCATGTTGTTGAGCATTAACCGTAACACTCGATGCGTGAGACAAAATCAACGTCATCACCTTCGGTTTAATAAATGAACGAATGAGCAGGGGGAGGGGATGGAAATGACACGCAACACAAGGAACTAAACTTTTCAGATTATTTCTTGTCCTCATAAGTTTACTGAAGAATAGAAAACGTCTCCAGATTTACCATAAACAAAGATGAAATGTGTGTATATGTTACAAGACATTATTCATTAGCA
>NC_092286.1:20523328-20534528 GCF_036320965.1 Panulirus ornatus | reverse complement strand
TAAGAATATTTGCCAAATATCTGGCGTCGTACACTCGAATTTTCCCCAGATACAAAACGAATATTGTTCTTTCCAAAAACAAGCAAAGTACTGTGTCATTGGAATGTTTTATCACCAAAACGGTATTTTTTTCCTGAACATTATATCTTGATAATTGTCACCTAACTGAATATATGAACACTCACCATTTTCCCTCTTGTCGTTTCCTTAACTCAAAAATTCTTAGATGAATATTTCATGCGTGAAACTTTATTCTAATCCTAGATTCCCAGCACAGGACAATATCTTACATAACAAAATACCAACTATTTATACAATTGAGTTCATTAGGAAATTACTTCACAAATTATGATTCGGTTAATCAAGCAAATGGAATGTGATTTTTCTTAAAGTCGACATTTTGTTTCGGAGCTTAGTTTCAGAGGTAGAACATCCAGGTGTTTCTCTTAAAACATATTACCCTTCTCTCTCCTCCTTGTCATCCTGGTTACATACACACACATCCACACACTCTAGCTCCCTCTGTTCCAAATTTTGGAAATTGCAATGCAATTACAACAGAGTTGTAATTATATCGCTGTTCACATTTCCTTCCAGTCATCTTGGGAAACAACATCAAAGGTATCCATGAAAAAAGTAGTTAAAATAATAAGATTGTGTGTAGATAATTCATCTCTTGTGTTTGAGGGCAGACATTATACACAACAATTCGGTATGGCCATGGATAATCCTCTCTCCCCTGTGTTAGCAAATATTACATGGAGTCTTTTGAAACCATTTGCTAAACGTTATAAAGGAACAAAACATAGTTTGGCTCTGATATGTGTACGTAATAGTCTACCCATTGACGACTTTTGTATATGTTAAACTCGTTAGCTCCCTCCATGAAATTTACTCATGAAGTCGAAATGAATAATAAGTTACCTCTTTTGGATGTAGAGGTCATCAGGGATAAAGGGATCTTGAAAACTAATGTTTACAGAAAACCTACAAACATACTGTCTTATGTCCAGTATCTTCAAATCATCATATCAATGTAAAGATATCGGTTTTCTTATCTAAGTACCTGAGAGCATATAGAATTTTAGATCCTGAAGTTTTAGATCATGAACTGAAAATAATTTAGTACACTGAACAGAAGAAAAGATACCTAATGAATATACTTAAAAAGTGTCAGAACGCAGCAGGAAAACATCTCTATAGTGGCCAAAATAATAAGTCATCAAAGAGCCCTTGTTCTTACCTACCTGAGAATTTTTCGAATGTGTTCACATTCACGAAAAACTTAACGTACAAGTAGCATTCAAATGATACAACACTATCAAGAAAGCCCTCATCAAAAATAACACATCAAATGACAGTTATTGTTTATAAAGTCCCATGTAAATCCTCTAACCAATTTCATATTGTAAAATCGGGGAAAGATTTGGAGACTAGAATCGCACAACATAATGATAGTATTAGGAACAGAACAGCGGCTTATTTCAACATAAAACTGATCCTGATCACCATTTTGACTGGGAAAGAGCTAAGACCATAGTTCAATCAAAATTTTTTCATTGAAAGAAATGTAATTGAATCATGTTTGATCTCTGGCACATTTGATCATAATGTGAATATGTCCTTTGGCCATTTTAAATGTGATGAACTGTTAGGTGAAATAGATAGTAAGAAATATCCACCGCATAACCTCATCCACACACCATGTAAAGGGAAAGTCATACACGTCAGGTGACATATATAGTGCCCACCTACTCTCCATGGGAATTAATGAAGCTCCGCCTCACTGCTACCTGTGTGCTTTTAAGGACCTTAAAACTTTTACCTTCCCCAGTCTGTCTGAGGATATGACAAACTATTCTTATTTCCTCTTTCTAATGGTGATTATGCATACAACTCTTCACGGTGAAGGATCTGCATATATTTCTGCGGAAGATTAAAGCAGGCAAAGCGGCGGGTTTGGATGGTAGTGCAGTGGAATTTATTAAAAGAAGGGGGTGACTGTGTTGTTGACTGGTTGGTGAGGATATTCAATGTATGTATGGTTCATAGTGAAGTGCCTGATGGGTGGAATGCATGCATAGTGCCATTGTACAAATTCAAAGGGATAAAGGTGAGTGTTCAAATTACAGAGGTATAAGTTTGTTATATATTCCTGGGAAAAAATATGGGAGTGTATTGATTAGGAGGGTAAAGGCATGTACACAGCACCAGATTGGGGAAGAGCAGTGTGGTTTCAGAAGTGGTGTAGGATGTGTGGATCAGGTGTTTGCTTTGAAGAATGTATGTGAGAAATACTTATAAAAATATATGGATTTGTATGTAGCATTTATTGATCTGGAAAAGGCATATGATAGGGTTGATAGAGATGCTCTGTGGAAGGTATTAAGAGTACATGGTGTGGGAGGTAAGTTGCCAAAAACAGTGAAAAGTTTTTATCAAGGCTGTAAGGCATATGTACGAGCAGGAAGAGAGGAAAGAGATTGCTTCCTAGTGAATTTCGGTTTGTGGCAGGAGTGTGTGATGTCTCCACGGTTGTTTAATTTGCTTATGGATAGGTTTCTTAGGGAGGTTTGGAAAGAAGGGCAAGTATGCAGTCTGTTGTGGATGAGAAGGCTTGGGAAGTGTCAGTTGTTGTTCACTGATGATACAGCGCTGGTGGCTGATTACCATGAGAAACTGCAGAAATTGGTGATTGAGTTTGGGAAAGTGTGTGAAAGAGGAAAGCTGAGGGTAAATGTGAATAAGAGCAAGGTTATTAGGTTCAGTAGGGTTGAGGTACAGGTTAACTGGGAGGTACGTTTGAATGGAGTTGTGCGGAGGAGGGTGGATGTGTTGGAAATGAGATATTTGAGGACAATATGTAGTGTGAGGTGGTTTGATCGAGTAAGCATTGAAAGGTTTAGAGAGATGTGTGGTAGCAAAAAGAGTGTGGTTGAGAGAGCAGAAGAGGGTGTATTGAAATGGTTTTGTCACATGGAGAGAGTGAGTGAGGAAAGAATGACAAACAGGATATATGTGTCTGAGATGGAGGGATCAAGGAGAAGTGGGATACCAAACTGGAGTTGGAGGATGAAGTGAAAAAAATTTTCAGCGATAGGGACCTGAACATACTGGAGGGAGAAAGGCGTGCAAGGAATACAGTGAATTGGAACGATATAGTATACCTGGATCGACGTGCTGTCAATGAATTGAATTAGGACATGTGAAGCGTCTGGGGTAAACCATGGGAAATTTTGTGGGGCTTGGATGTGGTAAGGGAGCTGTGTTTTCGGTGCAATACACATGACAGCTAGAGACTGAGTGAACGAATGTGACCGTTGTCCTTTCATAGTGTTACCTCGCGCGCGCGAGGTGGGAAGGGGGTGCCATTTCATGTGCGGTGGGGTGGCAACAGGAAGGGATAAAGGCATCATATATGAATATATATATATATATATATATATATATATATATATATATATATATATATATATATATATATATATATATATATATATATATATATATATATATATATATATATATATATATATATATATATATATATATATTTATATATATATATATTTTTTTTTTTTTTGCTTTGTCGCTGTCTCCCGCGTTTGCGAGGTAGCGCAAGGAAACAGACGAAAGAAATGGCCCAACCCACCCCCATACACATGTATATACATACGTCCACACACGCAAATATACATACCTACACAGCTTTCCATGGTTTACCCCAGACGCTTCACATGCCCTGATTCAATCCACTGACAGCACGTCAACCCCGGTATACCACATCGCTCCAATTCACTCTATTCCTTGCCCTCCTTTCACCCTCCTGCATGTTCAGGCCCCGATCACACAAAATCTTTTTCACTCCATCTTTCCACTTCCAATTTGGTCTCCCTCTTCTCCTCGTTCCCTCCACCTCCGACACATATATCCTCTTGGTCAACCTTTCCTCACTTATTCTCTCCATGTGCCCAAACCATTTCAAAACACCCTCTTCTGCTCTCTCAACCACACTCTTTTTATTTCCACACATCTCTCTTACCCTTACGTTACTTACTCGATCAAACCACCTCACACCACACATTGTCCTCAAACATCTCATTTCCAGCACATCCATCCTCCTGCGCACCACTCTATCCATAGCCCACGCCTCGCAACCATACAACATTGTTGGAACCACTATTCCTTCAAACATACCCATTTTTGCTTTCCGAGATAATGTTCTCGACTTCCACACATTCTTCAAGGCTCCCAGAATTTTCGCCCCCTCCCCCACCCTATGATCCACTTCCGCTTCCATGGTTCCATCCGCTGCCAGATCTACTCCCAGATATCTAAAACACTTTACTTCCTCCAGTTTTTCTCCATTCAAACTCACCTCCCAATTGACTTGACTCTCAACCCTACTGTACCTAATAACCTTGCTCTTATTCATATTTACTCTTAACTTTCATCTTTCACACACTTTACCAAACTCAGTCACCAGCTTCTGCAATTTCTCATCAGCGAACAACAACTGACTCACTTCCCAAGCTCTCTCATCCCCAACAGACTTCATACTTGCCCCTCTTTCCAAAACTCTTGCATTCACCTCCCTAACAACCCCATCCATAAACAAATTAAACAACCAAAGAGACATCACACACCCCTGCCGCAAACCTACATTTACTGAGAACCAATCACTTTCCTCTCTTCCTACACGTACACATGCCTTACATCCTCGATAAAAACTTTTCACTGCTTCTAACAACTTGCCTCCCACACCATATATTCTTAATACCTTCCACAGAACATCTCTATCAACTCTATCATATGCCTTCTCCGGATCCATAAATGCTACATACAAATCCATTTGCTTTTCTAAGTATTTCTCACATACATTCTTCAAAGCAAACACCTGATCCACACATCCTCTACCACTTCTGAAACCACACTGCTCTTCCCTAATCTGATGCTCTGTACATGCCTTCACCCTCTCAATCAATACCCTCCCATATAATTTACCAGGAATACTCAACAAACTTATACCTCTGTAATTTGAGCACTCACTCTTATCCCCTTTGCCTTTGTACAATGGCACTATGCACGCATTCCGCCAATCCTCAGGCACCTCACCATGAGTCATACATACATTAAATAACCTTACCAACCAGTCAACTATACAGTCACCCCCTTTTTTAATAAATTCCACTGCAATACCATCCAAACCTGCTGCCTTGCCGGCTTTCATCTTCCGCAAAGCTTTTACTACCTCTTCTCTGTTTACCAAATCATTTTCCCTAACCCTCTCACTTTGCACACCACCTCGACCAAAACACCCTATATCTGCCACTCTATCATCAAACACATTCAACAAACCTTCAAAATACTCACTCCATCTCCTTCTCACATCACCACTACTTGTTATCACCTCCCCATTTACGCCCTTCACTGAAGTTCCCATTTGCTCCCTTGTCTTACGCACTTTATTTACCTCCTTCCAGAACATCTTTTTATTCTCCCTAAAATTTAATGATACTCTCTCACCCCAACTCTCATTTGCCCTTTTTTCACCTCTTGCACCTTTCTCTTGACCTCCTGTCTCTTTCTTTTATACATCTCCCACTCAATTGCATTTTTTCCCTGCAAAAATCGTCCAAATGCCTTTCTCTTCTCTTTCACTAATACTCTTACTTCTTCATCCCACCACTCACTACCCTTTCTAATCAACCCATCTCCCACTCTTCTCATGCCACAAGCATCTTTTGCGCAATCCATCACTGATTCCCTAAATACATCCTATTTCTCCCCCACTCCCCTTACTTCCATTGTTCTCACCTTTTTCCATTCTGTACTCAGTCTCTCCTGGTACTTCCTCACACAAGTCTCCTTCCCAAGCTCACTTACTCTCACCACCCTCTTCACCCCAACATTCACTCTTCTTTTCTGAAAACCCATACAAATCTTCACCTTAGCCTCCACAAGATAATGATCAGACATCCCTCCAGTTGCATCTCTCAGCACATTAACATCCAAAAGTTTCTCTTTCGCGCGCCTGTCAATTAGCACGTAATCCAATAACGCTCTCTGGCCATCTCTCCTACTTACATAAGTATACTTATGTATATCTCGCTTTTTAAACCAGGTATTCCCAATCATCAGTCCTTTTTCAGCACATAAATCTACAAGCTTTTCACCATTTCCATTTACAACACTGAACACCCCATGTATACCAATTATTCCCTCAACTGCCACATTCCTCACCTTTGCATTCAAATCACCCATCACTATAACCCGATCTCGTGCATCAAAACCACTAACACACTCATTCAGCTGCTCCCAAAACACTTGCCTCTCATGATCTTTCTTCTCATGCCCAGGTGCATATGCACCAATAATCACCCATATATGATTTGGTAAACAGAGAAGAGGTAGTAAAAGCTTTGCGGAAGATGAAAGCCGGCAAGGCAGCAGGTTTGGATGGTATTGCAGTGGAATTTATTAAGAAAGGGGGTGACTGTATTGTTGACTGGTTGGTAAGGTTATTTAATGTATGTATGACTCATGGTGAGGTGCCTGAGGATTGGCGGAATGCGTGCATAGTGCCATTGTACAAAGGCAAAGGGGATAAGAGTGAGTGCTCAAATTACAGAGGTATAAGTTTGTTGAGTATTCCTGGTAAATTATATGGGAGGGTATTGATTGAGAG
Source organism: Panulirus ornatus (assembly GCF_036320965.1). Taxonomy (NCBI): domain Eukaryota; kingdom Metazoa; phylum Arthropoda; class Malacostraca; order Decapoda; family Palinuridae; genus Panulirus; species Panulirus ornatus. The sequence goes on along the minus strand of NC_092286.1, from coordinate 20,527,840 downwards.
GGTGAAGGCATGTACAGAGCATCAGATTGGGGAAGAGCAGTGCGGTTTCAGAAGTGGTAGAGGATGTGTGGATCAGGTGTTTGCTTTGAAGAATGTATGTGAGAAATACTTAGAAAAGCAAAGGGATTTGTATGTAGCATTTATGGATCTGGAGAAGGCATATGATAGAGTTGATAGAGATGCTCTGTGGAAGGTATTAAGAATATATGGTGTGGGAGGCAAGTTGTTAGAAGCAGTGAAAAGTTTTTATCGAGGATGTAAGGCATGTGTACGTGTAGGAAGAGAGGAAAGTGATTGGTTCTCAGTGAATGTAGGTTTGCGGCAGGGGTGTGTGATGTCTCCATGGTTGTTTAATTTGTTTATGGATGGGGTTGTAAAGGAGGTAAATGCAAGAGTCCTGGAAAGAGGGGCAAGTATGAAGTCTGTTGGGGATGAGAGAGCTTGGGAAGTGAGTCAATTGTTGTTCGCTGATGATACAGCGCTGGTGGCTGATTCATGTGAGAAACTGCAGAAGCTGGTGACTGAGTTTGGTAAAGTGTGTGGAAGAAGAAAGTTGAGAGTAAATGTGAATAAGAGCAAGGTTATTAGGTACAGTAGGGGTGAGGGTCAAGTCAATTGGGAGGTGAGTTTGAATGGAGAAAAACTGGAGGAAGTGAAGTGTTTTAGATATCTGGGAGTGGATCTGTCAGCGGATGGAACCATGGAAGCGGAAGTGGATCATAGGGTGGGGGAGGGGGCGAAAATTTTGGGAGCCTTGAAAAATGTGTGGAAGTCGAGAACATTATCTCGGAAAGCAAAAATGGGTATGTTTGAGGGAATAGTGGTACCAACAATGCTGTATGGTTGCGAGGCGTGGGCTATGGATAGAGATGTGCGCAGGAGGATGGATGTGCTGGAAATGAGATGTTTGAGGACAATGTGTGGTGTGAGGTGGTTTGAGCGAGTAAGTAACGTAAGGGTAAGAGAGATGTGTGGAAATAAAAAGAGCGTGGTTGAGAGAGCAGAAGAGGGTGTTTTGAAATGGTTTGGGCACATGGAGAGAATGAGTGAGGAGAGATTGACCAAGAGGATATATGTGTCGGAGGTGGAGGGAACGAGGAGAAGAGGGAGACCAAATTGGAGGTGGAAAGATGGAGTGAAAAAGATTTTGTGTGATCGGGGCCTGAACATGCAGGAGGGTGAAAGGAGGGCAAGAAATAGAGTGAATTGGAGTCATGTGGTATACAGGGGTTGACGTGCTGTCAGTGGATTGAAGCAAGGCATGTGAAGCGTCTGGGGTAAACCATGGAAAGCTGTGTAGGTATGTATATTTGCGTGTGTGGACGTGTGTATGTACATGTGTATGGGGGGGGGGGGCCATTTCTTTCGTCTGTTTCCTTGCGCTACCTCGCAAACGCGGGAGACAGCGACAAAGTATAAAAAAAAAAAAAAATATATATATATATATATATATTATATATATATATATATATATATATATACACAGACATACACATATATTCACATGTACATAATTCATACTTGCTGCCTTTATTCCCGCCACACATGAAATGGCAACCCCCTCCTCTCGCATGCGCGCTAGGTAGCGTTAGGAAAAGACAACAAAGGTCACGTTCCTTCACACTCATTCTCTAGCTGTCATATATAATGCACTGAAACCACAGCTCCCTTTCCACATCCAGGCCCTAAAAAAATTTTCCATGGTTTACCCCCGACGCTTCACATTCCCTGGTTCAATCCATTGACAGCGTGTCGACCCCGACATATCACATCGTTTCAATTCACTCTATCCCTTGCACGGCTTTCACCCTCCTGCATGTTCAGGCCCCGATCACTCAAAATCTCTTTCACTCCATCCTTCCACCTCCAATTTGGTCTCCCACTCCTCCTCGTTCCCTCCACTTCTGACACGTGTATCCTCTTTGTCAATCTCTCCTCACTCATTCTCTCCATATGACCAAACCATTTCAAAACACCCTCTTCTGCTCTCTCAACCACACTCTTTTTATTACCACACATCTCTCTTACCCTTTCATTACTTACTCGATCAAACCATCTCTCACCACATATTGTCCTCAAACAAAACATCTCATTTCCACACATCCACCTTCCTCCGCACAACCCTATATATAGCCCACTATTCCTTCAAACATACCCATTTTTGCTTTCCAGAACTTTCTCAGAACTTTTGTCCGCTCCCCCACCTTGTGACTTACTTCCGCTTTTATGGTTCCATCCGCTGCCAAATCCACTCCCAGATATCTAAGACACTTCACTTCTCTAGAGACTATGAACGAATGTAGCCATTTTTGTCTGTTCTCCTGGCGCTACCTCGCTAACCTATGTGGTGGCGATGCTGTTTCCTGTGGGGCGGGGTGGCGCCAGAATGGATGAAGTCGATTATGAATATGCACATGTGCATATGTGTGTATGGCTGTGTATGTGCATGTATATGTATGTATATATGCTGATATGTATATGTATATGTAGTCATATGTCATGTATGTATATATGTTTGTATGTGAGTGGATGGGTCTTTCTTCGTCTGTTTCCTGGCGCTCCTTGCTGACGCAGGAAACGGCGATCAAATATGGTAAATAAATGAATAATGAATATGTATACATATATATTACGAGAGGTCATAGTGGTACGCCTGATCTATGTTAATAACCAATAGAAGAAACATAATATGTTCCCAAGTACACATGTGTGAAATGATCACATTGTCAGGAGAGATACATGAATGAGATAGAAGTGAAACAGTCAGTTGATATACAAGAAAGAGACATTGCTAAGAAGGCACTGGAAAATGGTGTTACCAGATGGTGGTGTTCGGGTTGGTGGTGCTCGTATCATGTCGGTCATAGAAATCTTTAATGCGTGGACAGGAAAGGGAACTGTTTACAAATCTTGTCTACGACAAAGCTATCCGGTTTGTGTAGAACTTCACTAATATCAATGTTACAATTCTTTGTGCATCCAATTGTAGAAGATCCAATGATATTTCTCATGGTAAAGGAGTTACAGTTGATAACCGAACTAGCGTTGCTTCTGTTAATACAATGGTTATAATTCTAACATGATGAAACAAACCATTTGATTTTATTCCTGCTCTTATACTATATCATGTTTCTTAAGTCTAACATAAAAATCCTTACCGGTCTGCCCAACATAAAACTAGTACAGCTTTTACAGGGATTCCATAAAGACAGCCCGCAGAATTTTCTGGCGAGTTTTTTATTCAGATATTCTTTATAATAATGCTATAGCTGAAGGTTTTATTTGCATGAAAGGATTTAAGAAACTTGGGAAATAATGTAGAATTATCACTGGAAGGGTTTAATTCTATAAAGTATAGGTTTTGCGAACTTAAGAGATTTATCAATGAAAATCTAAGATACTTTGACTTGGATCTAATAGAATACAGCTTCTGTAAAAATTACCATCAATAAATTCCGAGCTGCATATATGTATGGCCCTAAGGAACATCGACTGGAGATGATAACTCTGTCATGTTGAGCTGAGTAATAATCAATACATTAACCAACTTTGGCGGGTTTCCTGTCTATGTTAACCTTGAACATGTTTCTACCTATATCAATAATGCAATCTAAAAATGGTAACGCAATTACTTTCCATTTCCACAGCAAAGTATTTTGATAAATATGATTCTACGCGCCTGCAGGAATAGTCGTGTTTATTACGTATTGCAGACTTTCCCACTCACAGTTGATATATTCTTGATATTATCTTCAATCGGCATGACTGACCCGTACCTTCCACCCCAGTATTTCAATGATGGTCACGGACAACATTGCTAAGGTTTCACTGGAATAACAAGACGGATAAGCTTAATTTCTGGGGAGAGATATGGAGAGAAAAAAGTGTGAGTTCAGTCCTATCCAGGTAGGTACAGGAAAATCTTACTTTGATCTTCAGAGTATTCCTGGTAATGTGAGGAAGATCTTTGTATTTTTTCCTTCGTTCTTTCGCCTGTTATTTCACCCAGAGGAGTTCTCCTGGTATAGGGAATCCAAAATGTTAATGTACATCCTGTTGCAAAATGTTAGTAGATGTTTTGAACAGAGCATTTTACCTAAGACCATATGAATAGGACAACTCATAAGAAACACGTGATCCTGGTGCAGGGAGACCATATTGTCTGCAAATATTCCGTAATATTTGTTAACGACGAATTTCGGAAACTTCTGATACTGTTGGTTGACTTGGTGTGCATTTCAAATGCAGAGATCTGAAGCATGTCATCAAAAGGGAAGATTTCCGAAGGCAGGAGAGAGAGTTCGATGATCCAGCTGAACCTACGTTAAAGTTTGAAGTGACACTCAAGGGAAGAGTCTCAGGAAATGGTAAACATTTTGACAAATTTGTCTTTGGTAAGATGCAGACGCAGAAGGCTTCTTCATAGCTGATAGAAGAGATCTGAAAGAACTAAAGTTAAATACTGTAAAAGAATATATATTAAGGACACCAAGGAACTAGTGATCAATGAGC
>NC_092286.1:20490465-20523228 GCF_036320965.1 Panulirus ornatus | reverse complement strand
ATATGAAAAACTATACTTATTTCCTCTTTCCAATGGTGATTATGCATACACCTCTTCACGGTGAAGGATCTGCATATATTTCTGCGGAAGATTAAAGCGGGCAAAGCGGCTGGTTTGGGTGGTACTGCAGTGAATTTATTAAAGAAGGGTGACTGTGTTGTTGATTGTTGGTGGGATATTCAATGTATGTATGGTTCATGGTGAAGTGCCTGAGGATGGGTGGAATGCATGCATAGGCCATTGTACAAATGCAAAGGGATAAAGTTGAGTTTCAAATTACAGAGGTATAAGTTTGTTATGTATTCCTGGAAAAAATATGGGAGGGTATTGATTAGGAGGGTAAAGGCATGTACACAGCATCAGATTGGGGAAGAGCATGTGGTTTCAGAAGTGGTGTAGGATTTGTGGATCAGGTGTTTACTTTGAAGAATGTAAGGTGAGAAATACTTATAAAAACATATGGATTTGTATTAGCATTTATTTGATCTGGAAAAGGCATATAATATAGAGTTGATAGAGATGCTCTGTGAAGGTATTAAGGGTATATGGTGTGGGAGGTAAGTTGCCAGAAACAGTGAAAAGTTTTATCAAGGCTGTAAGGCAATATGTACGAGCAGGAAGAGAGGAAAGTGATTGCTTCTTAGTGAATGTCGGTTTGTGGCAGGGGTGTGTGATGTCTCCATGGTTATTTAATTTGCTTATGGATGGGTTTCTTAGAGGGGTTTGGAAAGAGGGGCAAGTATGCAGTCTGTTGTGGATGAGAAGGCTTAGTAAGTGTCATTGTTGTTCACTGATGATACAGCGCTGGTGGCTGATTACCATGAGAAACTGCAAAAATTGGTGACTGAATTTGGAAAGTGTGTGAAAGAGGAAAGCTGAGGGTAAATGTGAATAAGAGCAAGGTTATTAGGTACGGTAGGTTGAGGTTCAAGTTAACTGGGAGGTAAGTTTGAATGGATTGTACGGAGGAGGGTGGATGGTTTGGAAATGAGATATTTGGACAAGTAGTGTGAGGTGGTTTGAATCGAGAAAGTATTGAAAGGATTAGAGAGACGTGTGGTAACAAAAAGAGTGTGGTTGAGAGCGAAGAGGGTGTATTGAAATGATTTGTCACATGGAGAGAGTGAGTGAGGAAAGATTGACAAAAAAATATATGTGTCAGAGATGTAGGGAACGAGGAGAAGTGGAAGACCAAATTGGAGTTAGAAGGATGAAGTGAAAAAATTTTGAGCTATCGGGACCTGAACATACAGGAGGGAGAAAGCGTGCAAGGAATAGAGTGAATTGGAACGATGTGGTATACCTGGGTCGACGTGCTGCCAATGAATTGAATTAGGGCATGTGAAGCGTCTTGGGTAAACCATGGGAAATTTTGTGGGGCTTGGATGTGGTAAGGGAGCTGTGGTTTCGGTGCAATACACATGCCAGCTAGAGCCTGAGTGAACGAATGTGACCTTCGTTGTCCTTTCCTAGTGCTCCCACTCGCGCGCGCGAGGTGGGAAGGGGTGCCATTTCATGTGCGGTGGGGTGGCAACAGGAAAGGATAAAGGCATCATAAATGAATATATACATGTGTATATATGTATATGTCTGTGTATGTATATGTATGTAAAATGTTGCAATGTATATGTGCGTGTGGGGGTGTTTATGTAGATACATATGTTTGGGGGAGGGTTGGGGCCATTCTTTTGTCTGTTTCCTTGCGCTACCTCGCTAATGCGGAACACAGCGACAAAGTATGATAATGATAAATAAACATAATATATATAAAAATAATATATTTTTTTTTTTATCTATTATACTTTTCGCTATCTCCCGCGTTTGCGAGTAGCGCAAGGAAACAGACGAAAGAAATGGCCCAACCCCCCCCCCCCCCATACACATGTATATACATACGTCCACACACCAAATATACATACCTACACAGCTTTCCATGGTTTACCCAGACGCTTCACATGCCTTGATTCAATCCACTGACAGCACGTCAACCCGGGTATACCACATCGTTCCAATTCACTCTATTCCTTGCCCTCCTTTCACCCTCCTGCATGTTCAGGCCCCGATCACACAAAATCTTTTTCACTCCATCTTTCCACCTCCAATTTGGTCTCCCCTTCTCCTCGTTCCCTCCACCTCCGACACATATATCCTCTTGGTCCAATCTTTCCTCACTCATTCTCTCCATGTGCCCAAACCACTACAAAACACCCTCTTCTGCTCTCTCAACCACGCTCTTTTTATTTCCACACATCTCTCTACCCTTAACGTTACTCACTCGATCAAACCACCTCACACCACACATTGTCCTCAAACATCTCATTTCCAGCACATCCATCCTTCTGCGCACAACTCTATCCATACCCACGCCTCGCAACCATACAACATTGTTGGAACCACTATTCCTTCAAACATACCCATTTTTGCTTTCCGCAGATATTGTTCTCGACTTCCACACATTCTTCAAGGCCCCCAGAATTTTCGCCCCTCCCCCACCCTAATGAGCCACTTCCGCTTCCATGGTTCCATCCGCTGCCAGATCCACTCCCAGATATCTAAACACTTCACTTCCTCCAGTTTTTCTCCATTCAACTCACCTCCCAATTGACTTGACCCTCAACCCACTGTACCTAATAACCTTGCTCTATTCACATTTACTCTTAACTTTCTTCTTCCACAACACTTACCAAACTCAGTCACCAGCTTCTGCAGTTTCTCACATGAATCAGCCACCAGCGCTGTACATCAGCGAACAACAACTGACTCACTTCCCAAGCTCTCGTCATCCCCAACAGACTTCATACTTTGCCCCCTCTTTCCAAAACTCTTGCATTTACCTCCCTAACAACCCCATCCATAAACAAATTAAACAACCATGGAGACATCACACACCCCTCCGCAAACCTACATTCACCAGAACCAATCACTCTCCTCTCTTCCTACACGTACACATGCCTTACATCCTCGATAAAAACTTTTCACTGCTTCTAAACAACTTCCCCCACACCATAGAATTCTTAATACCTCCACAGAGCATCTCTATCAACTCTATCATATGTCTTCTCAAGATCCATAAATTTTTTTTTTCTTTTTTTTTATACTGTTCGCCTATTTCCCGCGATAGCGAGGTAGCGTTAAGAACAGAGGACTGGGCCTTGAGGAATATCCTCACCTGCCCTCTTCTCTGTTCCTTCTTTTGGAAAATTAAAAAAAAAAAAACGAGAGGGAGGATTTCCAGCCCCCCGCTCCCTTCCCTTTTAGTCGCCTTCTACGACACGCAGGGAAAAACGTGGGAAGTATTCTTTCTCCCCTATCCCCAGGGAAAAAATAAATGTAAAATTACAAATCCATTTGCATTTCTAAGTATTCTCACATACATTCTCAAAGCAAACACCTGAGCCACACTCCTCCTACCACTTCTGAAACCACACTGCTCTTCCCCAATCTGATGCTCTGTACATGCCTTCACCCTCTCAATCAATACCCTCCCCATATAATTTAACCAGGAATACTCAACAAACTTATACCTCTTAATTGACACTCACTCTTATCCCCTTTGCCTTTGTACAATGGCACTATGTACCATTCCCGCCAATCCTCAGCACCTCACCATGAGTCATACATACATAAATAACCTTACCAACCAGTCAACAATACAGTCACCACCCCTTTTTTAATAAATTCCACTGCAATACCATCCAAACCTGCTGCCTTGCCGGCTTCCATCTTCCGCAAGCTTTCACTTACCTCTTCTCTGATTTACAAACATTTTCACCCTAACCCTCCCTCACTTTTGCACACCACCTCGACCAAAACACCCTATATTCTGCCACTCTATCACAAACACATTCAACAAACCTTCAAAATACTCACTCCATCTCCTTCATCACAATCACCACTACTTGTTATATATATATATATATATATATACAGACATACACATATATTCACATGTACATAATTCATACTTGCTGCCTTTATTCCCGCTACACATGAAATGGCAACCCCCTCCTCTCGCATGCGCGCTAGGTAGCGTTAGGAAAAGACAACAAAGGTCACGTTCCTTCACACTCATTCTCTAGCTGTCATATATATTGCACCGAAACCACAGCTCCCTTACCACATCCAAGCCCCTCAAAATTTCCCATGGTTTACCCAAGACGCTTCACATGTCCTAATTCAATTCATTGACAGCGTGTCGACCCCGGTATATACATCGTTTCAATTCACTCTATTCCTTGCACGGCTTTCACCCTCCTGCATGCTCAGGCTCCGGTCACTCAAAATCTCTTTCACTCCATCCTTCCACCTCCAATTTGGTCTCCCACTCTTCCTCGTTCCCTCCACTTCTGACACATATATCCTCTTTGTCAATCTCTCCTCACTCATTCTCTCCATATGACCAAACCATTTCAAAACACCCTCTTCTGCTCTCTCAACCACACTCTTTTTATTACCACACATCTCTCTTACCCTTTCATTACTTGCTCGATCAAACCACCTCACACCACATATTGTCCTTAAACATCTCATTTCCTCACATCCACCCTCCTCCGCACACCCCTATATATAGCCCACTATTCCTTCAAACATACCCATTTTTGCTTTCCAGAAATTTCCCAGAACTTTCGCTCGCTCCCCCACCGTGTGACTTACTTCTGCTTTTATGGTTCCATCCGCTGCCAAATCCACTCCCAGATATCTGAGACACCTCACTTCACTAGAGACTATGAACGAATGTAGCCATTTTTGTCTGTTTTCCTGGCGCTACCTCGCTGACGTAGGTGGTGGCGATGCTGTTTCCTGTGGTGCGGGGTGGCGCCAGAGTGGATGAAGTCGATTATGAATATGCACATGCGTATATATGTGTATGGCTATGTATGTGAATGTATATGTATGTTTATGTGCTGATATGTATATGTATATGTAGTTGTATGTCATGTATGTATGTATGTTTGTATGGGAATGGATGGGTCTTTCTTCGTCTGTTTCCTGGCGCTACTTGCTGACGCAGGAAACGGCGATCAAATATGGTAAATAAATGAATAATGAATATGTATACATATATATTACGAGAGGTCATAGTGGTACGCCTGATCTATATTGATAACCAATAGAAGAAAGAAACATAATATGTTCCCAAGTACTCATGTGTGAAATGATCACATCGTCAGGAGAGATACATGAATGAGATAGAAGTGAAACAGTCAGTTGATATACAAGAAAGAGACATTGCTAAGAAGGCACTGGAAAATGGTGTTACCAGATGGTGGTGTTCGGGTTGGTGGTGCTCGTATCATGCAGGTCATAGAAATCTTTAATGCGTGGACAGGAAAGGGAACTGTTTACAAATCTTGTCTACGACAAAGCTATCCGGTTTGTGTAGAACTTCACTAATATCAATGTTACAATTCTTTGTGCATCCAATTGTAGAAGATCCAATGATATTTCTCATGGTAAAGGAGTTACAGTTGATAACCGAACTAGCGTTGCTTCTGTTAATACAATGGTTATAATTCTAACATGATGAAACAAAGCATTTGATTTAATTCCTGCTCCTATACTATATTATGTTTCTTAAGTTTAACATGAAGATTCTTACCAGTGTGTCCAACATAAAACATAATACAGCTTTTACAGGGACTCCGTAAAGACAGCCCGCAAAATTTTCTGGCGAGTTTCTTATTTATAGTAATGCTATAGCTGATGGCTATAGTTAATTAAAGGATTTAAGCAACATTGGAAATGATGTAGAATTATCACTGAAAGGGTTTAATTCTATAAGAAATAAGTATTGCGAACTTACGAGATTTATCAATGAAAGATCTAAGATACTTTAACTTGGATCTAATAGGATACAGCTTCTCAAACTCGCCATCAATAATTTTCGAGCTGCATATATGTATGGCCCTAAGGAACATCGACTGGAATGATGATAACTCTATCATGTTGAGCTGGGTAATAATTAATACATTAACCAACACTGGTGGGTTTCCTGTATATATTAAACTCAAACATGTTTCTACCCATATAGATTATGCAATCTAAAAATGATAACGCAATTACTTTCCATTTCCACAGTAAAGTATTTTGATAAAACTAACTCTACGCGCCTGCAGGCTTAGTCGTGTTTATTACGTATTGCAGACTTTCCCACTCACAGTTGATATATTCTTGATGTTACCTTCGATCGGCATGACTGACCCGTACCTTTCACCCCAGTATTTTAATGATGGTCACGGACAACATTGCTAAGGTTTCACTGGAATAACAAGACGGATAAGCTGAATTTCTGGGGAGAGATATGGAGAGAATAAGTGTGAGTTCAGTCCTATCCTGGTAGGTACAGGAAAATCTTACTTTGATCTTCAGAGTATTCCTGGTAATGTGACGAAGATCTTTGTATTTTTTCCTTAGTTCTTTCGCCTGTTATTTCACCCAGAGGAGTTCTCCTGGTATAGGGAATCCAAAATGTTAATGTACATCCTGTTGCAAAATGTTAGTAGATGTTTTGAAAAGAGCATTTTACCTAAGACCATATGAATAGCACAACTCATAAGAAACACGTGATCCTGGTGCAGGGAGACCATATTGTCTGCAAATATTCCGTAATATTTGTTGACGACGAATTTTGGAAACTTCAGATACTGTTGGTTGACTTGGTGTGCATTTCAAATGCAGAGATCTGAAGCATGTGATCAAAAGGGAAGACTTCCGAAGGCAAGAGAGAGAGTTCGATGATCCAGCTGAACCTACGTAAAAGTTTGAAGTGACACTCAAGGGAAGAGTCTCAGGAAATGGTAAACATTTTGACAAATTTGTCTTTGGTAAGATGCAGACGCAGAAGTCTTCTTCATGGCTGACAGAAGAGATCTGAAAGAACTAAAGTTAAATACTGTATAAGAATATTTATTATGGACACCAGGGAACTAGTGATTAATGAGCAAAACCTTTTGGATACATCGAAGGCGGGAACTTTTTTCTTATTTCTTCTGAATCATCTTTAGTTGAATATGAATGAGTTCAGTGCCCCTTCATATTTTCTTTCTCTTTTTATCTAATATTCTTATTTTTGAGTAACTTAATCAATATTCAGGAGAAAGAAAATGGTAAACGGAGAGAGTGACGGGCGATAACAAAGAGATGAAATATAATTGAAGCAGCAGCATTAACAATTTTCAGGTGTGAGTAAACATTACATCGTTTGTTTCACTGTTGGCTGCAATATATGTACTTTAAATGCACAAACTGTAGCCAACAGTAAAACAAACGGAATAACTTTCACTTACCCCTGGTTATAGTGAATGCTGCTGCTTCACATATATTTTGTGTGTGTTATCGCCCCTCACTCTCCCCGTTTATCATTATCTCTCTTCTGAATATCAATTGAACATAATTTTTTATTACAATACAAAGTAAGAAGACTTACATAATGTTTGCATCCAGGACATCCTTTAGGAGCAAAGTTCCCGTCTAGAACTAATTCCTCGGGGAATGAGTTGGTACTCACCTAAGTTATAAGCTGGTATGTACTTGGTAAATTCAGGGCGAGCGATTCAAATGAATTTCACACTTAGAAAAACATTATCGCTCAGCTGCATTCACCCACGTTCTTGTAATATGACTAACACGTGCGTTATCAAGCACAAAGTCAGTTTAAATGCACTAGTAATGAAGTGTACAGGAAAGCAAGAACTGTTGTTTCCACTGATGTAAATAAAACCAGTTGCATATTCAGAAAGTCATATTGATATTCAGAGTCTGGCATGTGGTCCTAAGAATTTCTGAGGTTGAATCTAGAATGCTATGTAAAGAATATTTGGTATAGATATTTGGATAGTGAAACCTTAGCCATAGCAAGTGCATTATTGTAACAAGAAGAGAAATAGTACTACACTATTGGATAACAGCACTGGGCAACATGAAGCCTGATCATAAACACTTAACATGGCTGCAAATATCATTAAGATATTATCTTGTATTGACTTATTATCATAAATTTCTCCCAGACACAGTGATGTTAGTGTCAGACGATGATAGCAATCTGGCTCAGGCAACAAACGGGACAAGAGCGAAGCCGACAGTTTGTGAACAGGTAAACAGTCACGTGACTGTTTACTGCGAAATCTTGGAGAGATTCTTCCTAAACAGTTTGCCGGCATCGAAGATGTTGTTCTTCCGTAAAGAAAAATATAACTATTATCGTCAGATCTACAGTGGGTGGATAAGGTTAGATCATCTATCTGGAGCAGGTTATTCTCAACATCGTCTTGAAAATGAGAGGCCCTGAACCACGCCAGGAGTTTGACAGAGGACTGTGGGCCTTGCCCTGAAAAGTTCTGAAGGAGGCTTAGGGTACGAAGCCATGCTTGGTGCTGAGATGATGAGGTGGCTGTATGAGTGGTGGAGGACAGAAGAGATCATTCATCTGGCCTCTAACTGACATCTTGACATACAGAGAGAGAGAGTCCATAAGGACGAGAAGTGTAAAGAAATTCTCATAAATCATCAGACAAATTGTACCTATATCTAGAAAACTCTTAATGAGAAGTTATGCTCTTCAGATATCTAACAATATACCATGCAGGAATTGGTACGTGTGGATGATTCTACAAGATGTAGAAGGTTACTTGGCTTTACGGATTAACCTTACCACAGATATAGCCTTCAGAGTATCAAAGATAAAGATCGTTTTTTTTTGTCCCTGGCTGAGGATTTACATCTGAGACTTACTTAGGAAGTTACCCTGATGATTAGGATGTTGAAAATTGTCTTGGAAAAGTTTGAACGTCATGAAACATTTCCCTCCGGTCGAGAGATGAGTTGACACCTAACAGTGTTTGATCGTTCAGGAATGTGAATGATTCTAATTCTTTCCCGGTATAGCAGGTTATACATCTTGTGTAGAAATACAATAGGATGTTGATCATCCTTAACAACACTGGAAGGGATGCCATCGTCATCACATTATCCTGCCTAAAATGGCGGCAAACCTCATACGAAGATTTCATTTTCCCGGTTATGTTTAGTTGACTTGTCGCCAGGAAGACGCGATTGATTCCAACATTATTGGTGTCCGCCATTCGACTTGCACGTCTTACGTAAACGTTGATCTACGGTAGATACGTAGATTGTTGAATGAACTGGTTAAGTGGATGAAGAAGACTTCATGAGAAATCTGAAGCAACAATTGAGTGAGAGTGACTGTACTGAGATTACGTCAGGAAGGAGGCCAGCACCACCACCTTCATGCTTGTTCTTTGTTCTCGCTGAAGAAGTTACGTTGCAACAGCTACGAATTTTCTCTCTGTATAATCCTTTGGCGAAACTGGGCTTTGGTAACAATGATAGTAAAGAAGTAGAATATTTCCAAAAAACAAATTCCTCCAATGCCCTTCCCTTACATTGCCAGCCATTCTCCATCGTTACACTTATCAATCAGTGGGAATAATGAAATATTTCAAAACCTGTTCAAGCTATCAACCACTGACGCTCTGTTTATAAGTGTAGAGCGTGAAATCAAATCCAGAAGAGAGAAAGAAATTCGTTGTCATTTCCACATGTGCCAGTGTTAATGTTCGTTGTGTAATATTTCAAGATATGTTCATGTTATTCAACACAAACGTAAGGTAAGAGATAAGAGTTCAGGTTAAAACCAGATCCATATGTAGACACAAGACCTCTCTGTCTTTCTCTTGTACTGGGAGTTGTCGTGTCAGCCACATCCATCACCACCTATAACTCAGCAGGGGACCAGTACTGCTCATAGATAGTTATGATGTTGGGTCAATGTAGTTACAAGAGATGCTGTTATTTCATGCCACCTTCTTAATGTCAGCATTTCTATTCCCATGCTGGAGGTGTGTTGAAAGTCTGACTCGATTCTTTATCAAATTCTTTTCCATTCATTTCCAAGAAAAATGTGGGATTATCATCAATGAGTTGCCTGGAGCCATTTCTCACATTAAGGAAGCGTTCCGACGTTGATCAGAAATATATGTAGTTAGATAATGCTCAGAAAAATCCTTCACTCTAATGCATGGAATAATCATCAGCGTATGTAACAACTGGCAAGCCTGGCAACTTGGAGGGAGAGCATCCCATTAATTACCAGTACTACTGTAGCAAGAACAATCCTCTCTCTTACTGACAAGCCAAACGTGAGAGTCTATAGTAATAGCCGCATTTACGGTAAGAATTGTATTCTAGAAAATACGTCCTTCTGTGAGAATCATGTCCGGCATATGTAACGGTCTCAACATATCACGTTCTATACAGTATAAGTGAGGGCGGTGGAAGTGGCGTATGTTTGCTTTCACAAAACAGCAGAAGTCGTCTCTTTCCACGGTCGGTCCCTGGCGGACGGGGAACAGCGTGAGGCAATGTGTTATCTCGCTACCAGGCTCCTGCACCACACCACAAGCTTTAACATACTGATCTTACCGTTCATCACTAAGCTTATCATCACATCCTACTGACTTGATCAATAACTGTGAGGGTAGACCTCCTGGTGCTCGCTCGACCCGCTCTCGCGGACCATCCCTTCGCTCTTGGCCCACATCAAACTTTTATGAGTCTTGATGTTAGAGGCCTGGGCGGTAGCTCGTCAGTGAGTCTCGTATCTCTCTGAGGGATATACAGTCGAGTTTACTCGTGGTGATGAAGAGAACTGCCTTGACTCCTCAAGTCTCGCTCTGTTTACTTTGTATAAAGATTGTGGAGTTCCGAGCTGTGTGAGAACGTGGCGGGTCAGTCGGCTGGTTTCTAATGATACTGACACGTATATTTTTATCTTTTTTTGTTATTATCAACTACCACTACTACTTTCTTTTGCCTGTTATCATACTTCACTATACACGAACGACTTCTGCAGCCACTCACCATCATCTTTACTATTACATTCATCCACATGCTGCTGCCACTCCCACTCACACCTGTCATTAGTCACAATCCACCGCTTCGTCTTACACAAGGTAATGCTTAAAACTTCTTATTGAAGAGAAAATTATATAGTAAAATAATGATGCAGGTGGATATTCGTTCCATTTTGCTTTACTTGCAAACCCCAAGCAACTTTTGATTTTACTCAAATATCTCCCTCCTGACTTTTCACTTTTAGCTTCTTTATCTATTTTCTTTTCCACAGTTACTGACGTGACATTGGAAAAATCATTCCAGAAACGAATCTGTAGGAAAGAGAGAGGGACGAAACACCATGATGGGTGGAGAAGGATGGCTGACCATCATGGTGGACGGAGAGGGATGGTTCAAGATCATGATGGACTGATAAGGGTAATAAGATTCATGATGGACGGAAAGGGTGGATTGAACATCATGATGGGCGGTAGAGAGGGATGGTTAAACACCATGATAGACGAAGAGGTGTTAGTTGAATACCATGATGGACGAGAGGGCTGGTTGAATACCATGATGGACGAGAGGGCTGGTTGAATACCATGATGGACGAGAGGGCTGGTTGAATACCATGATGGACGAGAGGGCTGGTTGAATACCATGATGGACGAGAGGGCTGGTTGAATACCATGATGGACGAGAGGGCTGGTTGAATACCATGATGGACGAGAGGGCTGGTTGAATACTATGATGGACGAGAGGGCTGGTTGATTACTATGATGGACGAGAGGGCTGATTAATCTTCATGATGGACGAAGAGGGTTGGTTGAACATCATGATAGATGGATAGGGCTGGTTGAACATCATGATGGACGAAGAGTGATGGATGAACAACACGATGGACGGAGAATGATAGTTGAATATCATGATTGATGTTGGGGGACAGTTTTACATCATAATGGATGGAGTGGGATGTTTGAAAATTATAATGGACAGAGAAAGATGGTTTAACATCATGTTGTATGGTGAGGGATGATTGAACTCTCCCGGGCTAGATTCCAATCTTAACGCAGCAATGTTGGTTTACTTACCCTGTTCTATGGGTATTACTTTATTTTTTCATAAGAGCTGGCTTCTCGTGTGCCCCCACCACTAGCTACATCATGTGATACTCGGCCAGCTGCTGCATCACTTAATTACTATGTGGATGCTGGCAACTCAAGGATGGACCGTTTTGGTGACTGTTTCTTTCAAATGCACCTCGAAGTTTTGGAACTTTCTACCCTCTCATATTTTTCCTAATAACTATGACAACTGAAAAGAAAGCTTTTCCATTTCCTCTAGAATTCATAAATATTTTCCCTTGTCTCTCCTTTTTCCCTTTCATAATCCTCTCCGTATGTCACTTAAAGCCCGATCTTGACGTGGAGTTTTGGCCGTGACTGGAGCCTTCAACATAAAGAAAAAAATACACCATGCACAAGCATCACAGTCACCACTCACACCCTGAACTAGCACCACAAGTCACCTTCCACACCCTGAACTACTATCACAGTCACCACCTACACTATGAATTAGCATCACAGTCACCACCCACACTGTTCATTAATATTACAGTCAACATCCACACCCTCCCCCTCCTATCATTACAGTCACCATCCACTCCTACTATAATAGCATCACAGTCACCAACCATACCCTGCATCAGCAACACAGTCACCACCAACTCCCTGCACCCTACACTAACACCACAGTCACCACCCAAAACCGGCAATACACACCTAAGTCACCACCCACACCTTCCACTAGCATCACAGTCATCATCCACACCCTGCACTAGCATCACAGTCACTACCCACACCATGCACTAGCATCACAGTCATCATCCACACCCTGCACTAGCATCACAGTCAATATCTATTCCTTGCACTAGCATCACAGTCATGATCTACACCTTCCACTAGCATCACAATCACCACCTTCACCCTGTACTAGCATCACAGTCACCACCTTCACCCTGTACTAGCATCACAGTCACCACCTTCACCCTGTACTAGCATCACAATCACCTCCTTCACCCTGTACTAGCATCACAGTCACCACCTTCACCCTGTACTAGCATTACAGTCACCACCTTCACCCTGTACTAGCATCACAGTCACCACCTTCACCCTGTACTAGCATCACAGTCACCACCTTCACCCTGTACTAGCATTACAGTCACCACCTTCACCCTGTACTAGCATCACAATCACCACCTTCACCCTGTACTAGCATCACAGTCACCACCTTCACCCTGTACTAGCATCACAATCACCACCTTCACCCTGTACTAGCATCACAGTCACCACCTTCACCCTGTACTAGCATCACAGTCACCACCTTCACCCTGTACTAGCATCACAGTCACCACCTTCACCCTGTACTAGCATCACAGTCACCACCTTCACCCTGTACTAGCATCACAGTCACCACCTTCACCCTGTACTAGCATCACAATCACCACCTTCACCCTGTACTAGCATCACAGTCACCACCTTCACCCTGTACTAGCATCACAGTCACCACCTTCACCCTGTACTAGCATCACAATCACCACCTTCACCCTGTACTAGCATCACAGTCACCACCTTCACCCTGTACTAGCATCACAGTCACCACCTTCACCCTGTACTAGCATCACAATCACCACCTTCACCCTGTACTAGCATCACAGTCACCACCTTCACCCTGTACTAGCATCACAGTCACCACCTTCACCCTGTACTAGCATCACAGTCACCACCTTCACCCTGTACTAGCATCACAGTCACCACCTTCACCCTGTACTAGCATCACAGTCACCACCTTCACCCTGTACTAGCATCACAGTCACCACCTTCACCCTGTACTAGCATCACAATCACCACCTTCACCCTGTACTAGCATCACAGTCACCACCTTCACCCTGTACTAGCATCACAGTCACCACCTTCACCCTGTACTCATCCAGTCACCTTCACCCTGTACTAGCATCACAATCACCACCTTCACCCTGTACTAGCATCACAGTCACTACCTTCACCCTGTGCTAGCATCACAATCACCACCTTCACCCTGTACTAGCATCGTAGTCACCATTCAGAAACTACGCAATCATTACAGTCACCGCCCACACCTCGCAATAGCATGAAAGACACATTTTACCACAGTAGCATCACAGTCACCACCACACACCACAGCACCATCATAGTCATCAGTGCACACCACAGCACCATGGTCACCACCACATCCACACACCACAGTAACGTTAAAATCACCAGGACACGGCACAGAAGTCACCTCCACATACCGTAGTATCATCGTCACCATTACACAACCCAGTACCAGTACATTTACCACGCATAAGTCAGGGTATTAGTGTTGGCGGGAGAGTTATTTAACTTCTGTCAAGTACAGTAAGTTAGGTGGCATGTGGAATTCTGCCTTGTTGCGTGACTGTACTGATTGCGAGTTATTGAACTCGCACTAGACATAACGGGACTGTAGACGGGTAAGGTAGTACTGGTACGGTGATTGATGTGATGCTAGTACAGGTGTATGATGGTAGTGAGGGCTGTGATGCTAGTACGTGAAGGTGGTGACTGTGATCTAGTAGGGTGATGTGACACAGTGAGGTGGTGACTGTGATGCTGTACAGGTAGGTGACTGTGACAGTACAGGTGAAGGTGACTTGTGATGCTAGTACAGGTGAAGTGGTGACTGTGATGCTAGTACAGGTGAAGGTGGTGACTGGATGCTATACAGTGAGATGATCAGCGGTAGTATGTGATGCTGAGGTAAGGTGGTGACTGTGATGCAGTACAGGTGAAGGGTGATGTGAGCAGTACAGGTGTAAGGTGGTGACTGTGATGCTAGTACAGGGTGAAGGTGGTGACTGTGATGCTAGTACAGGGTGAAGGTGGTGACTGTGATGCTAGTACAGGGTGAAGGTGGTGACTGTGATGCTAGTACAGGGTGAAGGTGGTGATTGTGATGCTAGTACAGGGTGAAGGTGGTGACTGTGATGCTAGTACAGGGTGAAGGTGGTGACTGTGATGCTAGTACAGGGTGAAGGTGTGGTGACTATGTGCGATGCTAGTACAGGGTGAAGGTGGTGACTGTGATGCTAGTACAGGGTGAAGGTGGTGACTTGTGATGCTAGTACAGGGTGAAGGTGGTGACTGTGATGCTAGTACAGGGTGAAGGTGGTGACTGTGATGCTAGTACAGGGTGAAGGTGGTGATTGTGATGCTAGTACAGGGTGAAGAAGGTGATTGTGATGCTAGTACAAGGTGAAGGTGGTGACTGTGATGCTAGTACAGGGTGAAGGTGGTGATTGTGATGCTAGTACAGGGTGAAGAAGGTGATTGTGATGCTAGTACAAGGTGAAGGTGGTGATTGTGATGCTAGTACAGGGTGAAGGTGGTGACTGTGATGCTAGTACAGGGTGAAGGTGGTGATTGTGATGCTAGTACAAGGTGAAGGTGGTGATTGTGATGCTAGTACAGGGTGAAGGTGGTGGACTGTGATGCTAGTACAGGTGAAGGTGGTGACTGTGATGCTAGTACAGGATGAAGGTGGTGATTGTGATGCTAGTACAGGGTGAAGAAGGTGATTGTGATGCTAGTACAAGGTGAAGGTGGTGATTGTGATGCTAGTACAGGGTGAAGGTGGTGATTGTGATGCTAGTATAGGGTGAAGGTGGTGACTGTAATGCTAGTACAGGGTGAAGGTGGTGACTGTGATGCTAGTACAGGGTGAAGGTGACGACTGTGATGCTAGTACAGGGTGAAGGTGACGACTGTGATGCTAGTACACGGTGAAGGTGGTGACTGTGGTGCTAGTACGGGGTGAAGGAGGTGATTGTGATGCTAGTACAGGGTGAAGGTGGTGACTGTGATGCTAGTACAGGGTGAAGGTGGTGACTGTGATGCTAGTACAGGGTGAAGGTGGTGATTTTGATGCTAGTGGAAGGTGTAGATCATGACTGTGATGCTAGTGCAAGGAATATATATTGACTGTGATGCTAGTGCAGGGTGTGGATGATGACTGTGATGCTAGTGCATGGTGTGGGTAGTGACTGTGATGCTAGTGCAGGGTGTGGATGATGACTGTGATGCTAGTGGAAGGTGTGGGTGGTGACTTAGGTGTGTATTGCCGATTTTGGGTGGTGACTGTGGTGTTAGTGTAGGGTGCAGGGAGTTGGTGGTGACTGTGTTGCTGATGCAGGGTATGGTTGGTGACTGTGATGCTATTATAGTAGGAGTGGATGGTGACTGTAATGATAGGAGGGGGAGGGTGTGGATGTTGACTGTAATATTAATGAACAGTGTGGGTGGTGACTGTGATGCTAATTCATAGTGTAGGTGGTGACTGTGATAGTACTTCAGGGTGTGGAAGGTGACTTGTGGTGCTAGTTCAGGGTGTGAGTGGTGACTGTGATGCTTGTGCATGGTGTATTTTTTTCTTTATGTTGAAGGCTCCAGTCACGGCCAAAACTCCACGTCAAGATCGGGCTTTAAGTGACATACGGAGAGGATTATGAAAGGGAAAAAGGAGAGACAAGGGAAAATATTTATGAATTCTAGAGGAAATGGAAAAGCTTTCTTTTCAGTTGTCATAGTTATTAGGAAAAATATGAGAGGGTAGAAAGTTCCAAAACTTCGAGGTGCATTTGAAAGAAACAGTCACCAAAACGGTCCATCCTTGAGCTGCCAGCATCCACATAGTAATTAAGTGATGCAGCAGCTGGCCGAGTATCACATGATGTAGCTAGTGGTGGGGGCACACGAGAAGCCAGCTCTCATGAAAAAATAAAGTAATACCCATAGAACAGGGTAAGTAAACCAACATTGCTGCGTTAAGATTGGAATCTAGCCCGGGAGAGTTCAATCATCCCTCACCATACAACATGATGTTAAACCATCTTTCTCTGTCCATTATAATTTTCAACCATCCCACTCCATCCATTATGATGTAAAACTGTCCCCCAACATCAGTCATGATATTCAACTATCATTCTCCGTCCATCGTGTTGTTCATCCATCACTCTTCGTCCATCATGATGTTCAACCAGCCCTATCCATCTATCATGATGTTCAACCAACCCTCTTCGTCCATCATGAAGCTTAACCAGCCCTCTCGTCCATCATAGTATTCAACCAGCCCTCTCGTCCATCATGGTATTCAACCAGCCCTCTCGTCCATCATGGTATTCAACCAGCCCTCTCGTCCATCATAGTATTCAACCAGCCCTCTCGTCCATCATGGTATTCAACCAGCCCTCTCGTCCATCATGGTATTCAACCAGCCCTCTCGTCCATCATGGTATTCAACCAGCCCTCTCGTCCATCATGGTATTCAACCAGCCCTCTCGTCCATCATGGTATTCAACTAACACCTCTTCGTCTATCATGGTGTTTAACCATCCCTCTCTACCGCCCATCATGATGTTCAATCCACCCTTTCCGTCCATCATGAATCTTATTACCCTTATCAGTCCATCATGATCTTGAACCATCCCTCTCCGTCCACCATGATGGTCAGCCATCCTTCTCCACCCATCATGGTGTTTCATCCCTCTCTCTTTCCTACAGATTCGTTTCTGGAATGATTTTTCCAATGTCACGTCAGTAACTGTGGAAAAGACAATAGATAAAGAAGCTAAAAGTGAAAAGTCATGAGGGAGATATTTGAGTAAACCAAAAGTTACTTGGGGTTTGCAAGTAAAGCAAAATGGAACGAATATCCATCTGCATCATTATTTTGATATATTCTTTCTCTTCAATAAGAAGTTTTAGGCACTACGTTGGGTAAGGAGAAGTAGCGGTAGGATGTGACGAATGACAGTGGAAGTAGGAGTGGCAGCAGCATGTGGAAGGTAGTAAAGATGATGGTGAGTGGCTGTAGAAGTCGTTCGTGTATAGTGAGGTATGATTACAGGCAGAAGGAAGTAGAAGCAGATGATGATAACAAAAAGAAAAAAAAATGAAAATATACGTGTCAGTATCATCAGAAACCAGCCGACTGACCCGCCACGTTCTCTCTCACACAACTCGGAACTCCACAATCTTTATACAAAGTAAACAGAGCAAGACTTGAGGAGTCAAGGCAGTTCTCTTCATCACCATGAGCAAACTCGACTGTATATTCCTCAGAGAGATACGAGACTCACTGACGAGCCACCGGCCAGGCCTCAAACATCGAGACCCATGAAAATTTGATGTGGGCCAAGAGCGGAGGGATGATCCGGGGAAGCGGGTCGAGCTCCTGGGGATCCACCCTCACAGTTATTGATCAAGTCAGCGGGACGTGATGACAAACTTAGTGATGAACGTTAAAAGCAATGGGATAAAGCTTGTGGTGTGATACAGGAGCCTGGCAGCGAGATAACACATTGCCTCACGCTGTTCCCCGTCCGCCAGTGACCGACCGTGGAGAGACGGCTTCTGCTGTTTTGTGAAAGCAAACATGTGCCACTTTTTACGTGTACTGTAGAGAACATGATATTATAAGACCACTACATATGCCGGACATAATTCTCACGGACGGACGTATTTTCTAGAATACAACACATTAATTCTTACCCGTAAATGCGGCTATTACTATAGACTCTCACGTTTGGCTTGTCAGTAAGAGAGAGGAATGTTCTTGCTACAGTAGTACTGGTAATTAATGGGATGCTCTCCCTCTAATTTGCCAGATTTGCGAGCTGTTACACACGCTGATATTTATTCCATGCATTAGAGTGAATGATTTTTCTAAGCATTATTTAATTATATATGCTTCTGGTCAACGTTGGAATGCTTCCTTTATGTGAAAAATGGCTCCAGGCAACTCAATGATGATAACCCCACATTTTTCTTGGAGATAAATGGAAAAGAATTTGATAAGGAATTGTGTCACAGACTTTCAAAATATCTCCATCGTGGAAATAGAAATGCTGACATTAAAAAGGTGGTATAAAACAACAACATCTCTTGTAACCACATTGACTCAACATCATAACTATCTATGAGCAGTCCTGGTCCCCTGCTGAGTTATAGGTGGTGATGGATGTGGCTGACACGACAGCTCCCAATACAAGAGAAGGACAGAGAGGTCTTGTGTCTACATATGGATCTGGTTTTAACCTGAACTCT
The DNA here is from genome assembly GCF_036320965.1 of Panulirus ornatus. Lineage (NCBI taxonomy): Eukaryota > Metazoa > Arthropoda > Malacostraca > Decapoda > Palinuridae > Panulirus > Panulirus ornatus. The sequence continues at coordinate 20,504,215 of NC_092286.1, read as the reverse complement.
TACTTTATAAACAGGCACAGCGTTTGTGTTGAATAACATGAATACATCTTGAAATATTACACTACGAACACTAACAACGAGTGTGAGGGTCGAGAGTGCCTGGCACATTTGAAAATGACAAATGAAGTTTTTTCTCTCTTTCTTCTGGATTTAGTTCTTACTCTATTCTTATCTCATAAACAGAGCGTTATTGTGGTTGATAGCTTGAACAGGTTTTGAAATATTTCATTATTCACACTAATTGATAAGTGTAATGATGGAGAATGGCTGGCAACGTGAGGGAAGGGTATTGGAGGAATTTGTTTTTTGGAAATATTCTACTTTTTTACAATCATTTGTTACTAAAGCCCAGTTTCGCCAAAGGATTATACAGAGAGGAAATTCGGAGCTGTTGCAACGCAACTTCTTCAACGTGAACAAAGAACAAGCATGAAGGTGGTGGTGCTGGCCTCCTTCCTGACATAATCTCAGTACAGTCACTCTCATTTAATTGTTTCTTCAGATTTCTCATGAAGTCTTCTTCATCCTCTTAACCAGTTCATTCAACAATCTAAGTGTCTCCCGTAGCGTCAACGTGTACGTAAGACGTGCAAGTCGAAGGGTGGACACCAATAATGTTAGAATTAATCGCGCCTTCCTGGCGACAAGTCAACTAAACATTCAAACATAACCGGGAAAATGAAATCTTCGTATGAGGTTTGCCGCCATTTTAGGCAGGATAATGTGATGACGATGGCATCCCTTCCAGTGTTGTTAAGGATGATCAACATCCTATTGTATTTGTACACAAGATGTATAACCTGCTATACTGGGAAAGAATTAGAATCATTCACATTCCCGAACGATCAAACACTGTTAGGTGTAAACTCATCTCTCGACCGGAGGGAAATGTTTCATGACGTCCAAACTTTTCTAAGACAGCTTTTAACATCCTAATCATAAGGGTAACCTCCTAAGTAAGTCTTCAGGTGTAAATCCTCAGCCAGGGACAAAAAAAACGATCTTAATTGATGATCCTCTGAAGGCTATATCTATGGTAAGGTTAATCCGTAAAACCAAGTAACCCTCTACATCTTGTAGAATCACTCACACGTACCAATTCCTGCATGGTATTTTGTTAAATATCTGAAGAGCATAACTTATTAAGAGGTTTCTAGATATAGGTACAATTTGTTTGATGATTTCCGAGAATTTCTTTACACTTTTTGTCCATATGGACTCTCTCTCTGTATGTCAAGATGTCAGTTAGTGGCCAGATGAATGATCTCTTCTGTCCTCCACCACTCATACAGCCACCTCATCATCTCAGCACCAAGCATGGCTTCGTACCCTAAGCCTCCTTCAGAACTTTTCAGGGCAAGGCCCACAGTCCTCTGTCAAACTCCTGGCGTGGTTCAGGGCCTCTCATTTTCAAGACGATGTTGAGAATAACCTGCTCCAGATAGATGATCTAACCTTATCCACCCACTGTAGATCTGACGATAATAGTTATATTTTTCTTTACGGAAGAGCAACATCTTCGATGCCGGCAAACTGTTTAAGAAGAATCTCTCCAAGATTTCGCAGTAAACAGGCACGTGACTGTTTACCTGTTCACAAACTGTCGGCTTCGCTCTTGTCCCGTTTGTTGCCTGAGACAGATTGCTATCATCATCTGACACTAACATCACTGTGTCTGGGAGAAATTTATGATAATAAGTCAATACAAGATAATATCTTAATGATATTTGCAGCCATGTTAAGTGTTTATGATCAGGCTTCATGTTGCCCAGTGCTGTTATCCAATAGTGTAGTACTATTACTCTTCTTGTTACAATAATGCACTTGCTATGGCTAAGGTTTCTCTATCCAAATATCTATACCAAATATTCTTTACATAGCATTCTAGATTCAACCTCAGAAATTCTTAGGACCACATGCCAGACTAAATATCATATGACTTTCTGAATATACAACTGGTTTTGTTTACATCAGTGGAAACAACAGTTCGCTTTTCCTATACACATCATTACTAGTGCATTTAAACTGACTTTGTGCTTGATAACGCACGTGTTAGTCATATTACAAGAACGTGGGTGAATGCAGCTGAGCGATATTGGTTTTCTAAGTGTGAAATTCATTTGAATCGCTCGCTCTGAATTTACCAAGTACATACCAGCTTATAACTTGGATGAGTACCAACTCATTCCCCGAGGAATTAGTTCTAGACGGGAACTTTGCTACTAAAGGATGTCCTGGATGTAAACATCATGTAAGTCTTCTTACTTTGTATTATAATAAAAAAGCATGTTCAATTGATATTCAGAAGAGAGGAAATGGTAAACGGGGAGAGTGAGGGGCGATAACACACACATGATATATGTGAAGCAGAAGCATTCATAATAACCAGGGGTAAGTGAACGTTATTCCGTTTGTTTTACTGTTGGCTACAGTGTGTGCAATTAAAGTACATATATTGCAGCCAACAGTAAAACAAACGGTATAATGTACACTCACACCTGATAATTGTTAATGTTGCTGCTTCAATTATATTTCATTTCTTTGTTATCGCCCGTCACTCTCTCCGTTTACCATTTTCTTTCTCCTGAATATTGATTGAATTACTCAAAAAAAAAATATTAGATAAAAAGAGAAACAAAGTATGAAGTGGCACTGAACGCATTCATATTCAACCAAAGATGATTCAAAAGAAATAAGAAAAAAGTTCCACCCTAAGATGTATCCAAACGGTTTTGCTCATTAATCACTAGTTCCTTAGTGTCTATAATAAATATCCTTTTACAGTATTTAACTTTAGTTCTTTCAGATCTCTTCTGTCAGCCATGAAGAAGACTTCTGCGTCTGCATCTTACCAAAGACAAATTTGTCAAAATTTGTCAAAATGTTTACCATTTCCTGAGACTCTTCCCTTGAGTGTCACTTCAAACTTTAACGTAGGTTCAGCTGGATCATCGAACTCTCTCTCCTGCCTTCGGAAGTCTTCCCTTTTGATGATATGCTTCAGATCTCCGCATTTGAAATGTACACCAAGTCAACCAACAGTATCTGAAGTTTCCAAAATTCGTCGTCAACAAATATTACGGAACATTTAGCTCTTCCTGTACATGCAGACAATATGGTCTCCCTGCACCAGGATCACCTGTTTTTTATGAGTTGTCCTATTCATATGGTCTTAAGTAATATGCTCTGTTCAAAACATCTACTAACATTTTGCAACAGGATGTACATTAACATTTTGGATTCCCTATACCAGGAGAACTCCTCTGGGTGAAATAACAGGCGAAAGAACGAAGGAAAAAATACAAAGATCTTCCTCACATTACCAGGAATACTCTGAAGATCAAAGTAAGATTTTCCTGTACCTACCTGGATAGGACTGAACTCACACTTTTTCTCTCCATATCTCTCCCCAGAAATTCAGCTTATCCGTCTTGTTATCACAGTGAAACCTTAGCAATGTTGTCTGTGACCATCATTAAAATACTGGGGTGAAAGGTACGGGTCAGTCATGCTGATTGAAGGTAACATCAAGAATATATCAACTGTGAGTGGGAAAGTCTGCAATACGTGATAAACACGACTAAGCCTGCAGGCGCGTAGAGTTATTTTTATCAAAATACTTTACTGTGGAAATGGAAAGTAATTGCGTCACCATTTTTAGATTGCATAATCTATATGGGTAGAAACATGTTTGAGTTTAATATATACAGGAAACCCACCAATGTTGGTTAACATATTAATTATTACTCAGCTCAACATGACAGAGTTAAGTTATCATCATTCCAGTCGATGTTCCTTGGGCCACACATATATGCAGTCCGGAAATTATTGACGGCGAGTTTGAGAAGCTGTATTCTATCAGATCCAAGTTAAAGTATCTTAGATCTTTCATTGATAAATCTCTTAAGTTCGCAATACTTATTTCTTATAGAATTAAACCCTTTCAGTGATAATTCTACATCATTTCCCATGTTGCTTAAATCCTTTAATTAAATACAGCCCTCAGCTATAGCACTACTATAAATAAGAAACTCGCCAGAAAATTCTGTGGGCTGTCTTTACGGAGTCCCTGTAAAAGCTGTATAATGTTTTATGTTGGACAGACTGGTAAGAATCTTCATGTTAGACTTAAGAAACATAATATAGTATAAGAGCAGGAATAAAATCAAATGCTTTGTTTCATCAAGTTAAGATTATAACCATTGTATTAACAGAAGCAACGCTAGTTCGGTTATCAATTGTAACTCCTTTACCACGAGAAATATCATTGGATCTTCTACTATTGGATGTACAAAGAATTGTAACATTGATATTCGTGAAGTTCTACACAAACCGGATAGCTTTGTCGTAGACATGATTTGTAAAAGTTTCCTTTCCTGTCCACGTATTAAAGATTTCTATGGCCGGCATGATACGAGCACCACCAACCCGAACACCTCCGTCTGGTAACACCATTTTCTAATGGCGTCTTAGCAATGTCTCTTTCTTGTATATCAACTGAATGTTTCACTTCTATCTCATTCATGTATCTCTCCTGACGATGTGATTATTTCACATAAGTGTACTTGGGAACGTATTATGTTTCTTTCTCCTAGTGGTTATTAACATAGATCAGGCGTACCACTGTGACCTCTCGTAATATATATGTATACATATTCATTATTCATTTATTTACCATATTTGATCGCCGTTTCCTACGTCAGCAAGTAGCGCCAGGAAACAGACGAAGAAAGATCCATCCACTCACATACAAACATATATACATAAATGACATACAACTACATATACATATACATATCAGCATATAAACATACATATACATTCACATACATAGCCATACACATATATACGCATGTGCATATTCATAATCGACTTCATCCATTCAGGCGCCACCCCGCACCACAGGAAACAGCATCGCCACCACCTACGTCAGCGAGGTAGCGCCAGGAAAACAGACAAAAATGGCTACATTCGTTCATAGTCTCTAGTGAAGTGTCTTAGATATCTGGGAGTGGATTTGGCAGCGGATGGAACCATAAAAGCAGAAGTAAGTCACACGGTGGGGGAGCGAGCGAAAGTTCTGGGAAAGTTCTGGAAAGCAAAAATGGGTATGTTTGAAGGAATAGTGGGCTATATATAGGGGTGTGCGGAGGAGGGTGGATGTGAGGAAATGAGATGTTTGAGGACAATATGTGGTGTGAGGTGGTTTGATCGAGTAAGTAATGAAAGGGTAAGAGAGATGTGTGGTAATAAAAAGAGTATGGTTGAGAGAGCAGAAGAGGGTGTTTTGAAATGGTTTGGTCATATGGAGAGAATGAGTGAGGAGAGATTGACAAAGAGGATATATGTGTCAGAAGTGGAAGGAAAGAGGAGGAGTGGGAGACCAAATTGGAGGTGGAAGGATGGAGTGAAAGAGATTTTGAGTGACCGGGGCCTGAGCATGCAGGAGGGTGAAAGCCGTGCCAAGAATAGAGTGAATTGAAACGATGTGATATACCGGGGTCGACACGCTGTCAATGGATTGAACCAGGGAATGTGAAGCGTCGGGGGTAAACCATGGAAAATTTTTTTAGGGCCTGGATGTGGAAAGGGAGCTGTGGTTTCAGTGCATTATATATGACAGCTAGAGAATGAGTGTGAAGGAACGTGGCCTTTGTTGTCTTTTCCTAACGCTACCTCGCGCGCATGCGAGGGGAGGGGGTTGCCATTTCATGTGTAGCGGGAATGAAGGCAGCAAGTATGAATTATGTACATGTGAATATATGTGTATGTCTGTATATATATTTTTTATATTATATGGGGAGGTGATAACAAGTAGTGGTGATGTGAGAAGGAGATGGAGTGAGTATTTTGAAGGTTTGTTGAATGTGTTTGATGATAGAGTGGCAGATATAGGGTGTTTTGGTCGAGGTGGTGTGCAAAGTGAGAGGGTTAGGGAAAATGATTTGGTAAACAGAGAAGAGGTAGTGAAAGCTTTGCGGAAGATGAAAGCCGGCAAGGCAGCAGGTTTGGATGGTATTGCAGTGGAATTTATTAAAAAAGGGGGTGACTGTATTGTTGACTGGTTGGTAAGGTTATTTAATGTATGTATGACTCATGGTGAGGTGCCTGAGGATTGGCGGAATGCGTACATAGTGCCATTGTACAAAGGCAAAGGGGATAAGAGTGAGTGCTCAAATTACAGAGGTATAAGTTTGTTGAGTATTCCTGGTAAATTATATGGGAGGGTATTGATTGAGAGGGTGAAGGCATGTACAGAGCATCAGATTGGGGAAGAGCAGTGTGGTTTCAGAAGTGGTAGAGGATGTGTGGCTCAGGTGTTTGCTTTGAAGAATGTATGTGAGAAATACTTAGAAAAGCAAATGGATTTGTATGTAGCATTTATTTTTTCCCTGGGGATAGGGGAGAAAGAATACTTCCCACGTATTCCCTGCGTGTCGTAGAAGGCGACTAAAAGGGAAGGGAGCGGGGGGCTGGAAATCCTCCCCTCTCGTTTTTTTTTTTTTAATTTTCCAAAAGAAGGAACAGAGAAGAGGGCCAGGTGAGGATATTCCCTCAAAGGCCCAGTCCTCTGTTCTTAACGCTACCTCGCTATCGCGGGAAATAGCGAACAGTATAAAAAAAAAAGAAAAAAAAAATTTATGGATCTTGAGAAGACATATGATAGAGTTGATAGAGATGCTCTGTGGAAGGTATTAAGAATATATGGTGTGGGAGGAAAGTTGTTAGAAGCAGTGAAAAGTTTTTATCGAGGATGTAAGGCATGTGTACGTGTAGGAAGAGAGGAGAGTGATTGGTTCTCGGTGAATGTAGGTTTGCGGCAGGGGTGTGTGATGTCTCCATGGTTGTTTAATTTGTTTATGGATGGGGTTGTTAGGGAGGTAAATGCAAGAGTTTTGGAAAGAGGGGCAAGTATGAAGTCTGTTGGGGATGAGAGAGCTTGGGAAGTGAGTCAGTTGTTGTTCGCTGATGATACAGCGCTGGTGGCTGATTCATGTGAGAAACTGCAGAAGCTGGTGACTGAGTTTGGTAAAGTGTGTGGAAGAAGAAAGTTAAGAGTAAATGTGAATAAGAGCAAGGTTATTAGGTACAGTAGGGTTGAGGGTCAAGTCAATTGGGAGGTGAGTTTGAATGGAGAAAAACTGGAGGAAGTGAAGTGTTTTAGATATCTGGGAGTGGATCTGGCAGCGGATGGAACCATGGAAGCGGAAGTGGATCATAGGGTGGGGGAGGGGGCGAAAATTCTGGGGGCCTTGAAGAATGTGTGGAAGTCGAGAACAATATCTCGGAAAGCAAAAATGGGTATGTTTGAAGGAATAGTGGTTCCAACAATGTTGTATGGTTGCGAGGCGTGGGCTATGGATAGAGTTGTGCGCAGAAGGATGGATGTGCTGGAAATGAGATGTTTGAGGACAATGTGTGGTGTGAGGTGGTTTGATCGAGTGAGTAACGTAAGGGTAAGAGAGATGTGTGGAAATAAAAAGAGCGTGGTTGAGAGAGCAGAAGAGGGTGTTTTGAAGTGGTTTGGGCACATGGAGAGAATGAGTGAGGAAAGATTGACCAAGAGGATATATGTGTCGGAGGTGGAGGGAACGAGGAGAAGAGGGAGACCAAATTGGAGGTGGAAAGATGGAGTGAAAAAGATTTTGTGTGATCGGGGCCTGAACATGCAGGAGGGTGAAAGGAGGGCAAGGAATAGAGTGAATTGGAACGATGTGGTATACCCGGGTTGACGTGCTGTCAGTGGATTGAATCAAGGCATGTGAAGCGTCTGGGGTAAACCATGGAAAGCTGTGTAGGTATGTATATTTGCGTGTGTGGACGTATGTATATACATGTGTATGGGGGGGGGGGGGGTTGGGCCATTTCTTTCGTCTGTTTCCTTGCGCTACCTCGCAAACGCGGGAGACAGCGACAAAGTATAATAGATAAAAAAAAAAAATATATATATATATATATATATGTTTATTTATCATTATCATACTTTGTCGCTGTGTTCCGCATTAGCGAGGTAGCGCAAGGAAACAGACAAAAGAATGGCCCAACCCTCCCACAAACATATGTATCTACATAAACACCCACACACGCACATATACATTGCAACATATACATACATATACATACACAGACATATACATATATACACATGTATATATTCATTTATGATGCCTTTATCCTTTCCTGTTGCCACCCCACCGCACATGAAATGGCACCCCCTTCCCACCTCGCGCGCGCGAGGTAGCACTAGGAAAGGACAACGAAGGTCACATTCGTTCACTCAGGCTCTAGCTGGCATGTGTATTGCACCGAAACCACAGCTCCCTTACCACATCCAAGCCCCACAAAATTTCCCATGGTTTACCCAAGACGCTTCACATGCCCTAATTCAATTCATTGGCAGCACGTCGACCCAGGTATACCACATCGTTCCAATTCACTCTATTCCTTGCACGCCTTTCTCCCTCCTGTATGTTCAGGTCCCGATAGCTCAAAATTTTTTTCACTTCATCCTTCTAACTCCAATTTGGTCTTCCACTTCTCCTCGTTCCCTCCATCTCTGACACATATATATTTTTTGTCAATCTTTCCTCACTCACTCTCTCCATGTGACAAAATCATTTCAATACACCCTCTTCCGCTCTCAACCACACTCTTTTTGTTACCACACATCTCTCTAATCCTTTCAATACTTACTCGATCAAACCACCTCACACTACATATTGTCCTCAAATATCTCATTTCCAACACATCCACCCTCCTCTGTACAACTCCATTCAAACTTACCTCCCAGTTAACTTGTACCTCAACCCTACTGTACCTAATAACCTTGCTCTTATTCACATTTACCCTCAGCTTTCCTCTTTCACACACTTTCCCAAATTCAGTCACCAATTTTTGCAGTTTCTCATGGTAATCAGCCACTAGCGCTGTATCATCAGTGAACAACAACTGACACTTACTAAGCCTTCTCATCCACAACAGACTGCATACTTGCCCCTCTTTCCAAACCTCTCTAAGAAACCCATCCATAAGCAAATTAAACAACCATGGAGACATCACACACCCCTGCCACAAACCGACATTCACTAGGAAGCAATCACTTTCCTCTCTTCCTGCTCGTACATATGCCTTACAGCCTTGATAAAAACTTTTCACTGTTTCTGGCAACTTACCTCCCACACTATATACCCTTAATACCTTCCACAGAGCATCTCTATCAACTCTATCATATGCCTTTTCCAGATCAATAAATGCTACATACAAATCCATATGTTTTTATAAGTATTTCTCACCTACATTCTTCAAAGTAAACACCTGATCCACACATCCTACACCACTTCTGAAACCACAATGCTCTTCCCCAATCTGTTGCTGTGTACATGCCTTTACCCTCCTAATCAATACCCTCCCATATTTTTTCCCAGGAATACATAACAAACTTATACCTCTGTAATTTGAACACTCAACTTTATCCCTTTGCATTTGTACAATGGCACTATGCATGCATTCCACCCATCCTCAGGCACTTCACCATGAACCATACATACATTGAATATCCCCACCAACCAGTCAACAACACAGTCACCCCCTTCTTTTAACAAATTCCACTGCAGTACCATCCAAACCCGCCGCTTTGCCCGCTTTAATCTTCCGCAGAAATATATGCAGATCCTTCACCGTGAAGAGGTGTATGCATAATCACCATTGGAAAGAGGAAATAAGTATAGTTTATCATATCCTTAGGCAGGCTGAGGAAGGTACAAGTGTTAAGGTCCTTAAAAGCACACAGGTAGCAGTGAGGCGGAGCTTCATTAATCCCCATGGAGAGTAGGTGGGCACTAATTATGTGACCTGACGTGTCTGACTTTCCCCTTACATGGTGTGTGTACGAGGTTATTCAGGGGATATTTCTTACAATCTATTTCATTTAACAGTTCATCACATTTAAAATGGCCAAAGGACATATTTACATTATGATCAAATGTGCCAGAGATCATAAATGATTCAATTACATTTCTTTCAATGAAGAAAAATTTGAACTATGGTCTTAGCTCCTTCCTAGTCGAAATGGTGATCAGGATCAGTTTTATGTTGTAATAAGCCGCTGTTCTGTTCCTAATACTATCATTATGTTGTGAAATTCTAGTCTCTCCAGATCTTTCCCCGATTTTCCAATATGAAATTGGTTAGAGGATTTACATGGGACTTTACAAACAACACCTGTGTCATTCAATGTGTCATTTTTGATAAGGGCTTTCTTGATAGTGTTTAATATTTGAATACTACTTGTACATTAAGTTTTGCGTGAATGTGAACGCATTCGAGAAAATTCTCAGGTAGGGAAGCTCAAGGGTTCTTTGATGACTTTCATGTTCTGGCTTATTATTTTGACCACTATAAAGACATTTTGTTGCTGCGTTCTGACATTTTTTAAGTATATTCATTAGTTATCTTAGCTTCTGTTCAGTGTACTGAATTATTTTCAGTTCATGATCTAAAACTTCAGGATCTGAAATCCTATATGCTCTCAGGTACTTACATAAGAAAACTGATATTTTTGCATTAATAGGATAATTTGAATATAGTGGACATAAGACAGTATATTTGTAGGTTTTCTGCGAACCTTAATTTTCAAGATACCTTTATTCCCGATGACCTCTACATCCTAAAGAGGTAACTTACTATTCATTTCGACTTCATGAGTAGATTTATGGAGGGAGCTAACGAGTTTGATATATGCAAAAAGTCCTCAATGGGTAGACTATTACGTCCACATATCGGAGCCAAACTATGTTTTGTTCCTTCATAACGTTTAGCAAATGGCTTTCAAAATATTCCATGTAATATTTGCTAACACAGGGGAGAGAGGATTATCCATGGCCATACCGAATTGTTGTGTATAATGTTTGCCCTCAAACACAAGAGATGAATTATCTACACACAAATTTATTAGTTTAACTACTTTTTTCATGGATACCTTTGATGTTGTTTCCCAAGATGTCTGGAAGGAAGGGTGAACAGCGATATAATTACAACTCTGTTGTAATTGCATTGCAATTTCCAAAATTTGGAACAGAAGAAGGAGCTAGAGTGTGTGGATGTGTGTGAATGTAACCGGGATGACAAGGAGGAGAGAGAAGGGTAATATGTTTTCAGAGAAACACCTGGATGTTCTAGCTCTGAAACTAAGCTCCGAAACAAAATGTCGACTTTAAGAAAAATCACATTCCATTTGCTTGATTAACCGAATCATAATTTGTGAAGTAATTTCCTAATGAACTCAATTGTATAAATAGTTGGTATTTTGTTATGTAAGATATTGTCCTGTGCTGGGAATCTAGGATTAGAATAAAGTTTCACGCATGGAATATTTATCTAAGAATTTTTGAGTTAAGGAAACGACAAGAGGGAAAATGGTAAGTGTTCATATATTCAGTTAGGTGACAATTATCAAGATATAATGTTAGGAAAAAAAATACCGTTTTGGTGATAAAACATTCCAATGACACAGTACTTTGCGTGTTTTTGAAAAGAACAATATTCGTTTTGTATCTGGTGAAATTCGAGTCTACGACGCCAGATATTTGGCAAATATTCTTAGCTACTTTACACTAGAAATGGCAGCAGGTTTATTTTTTTTGTGTACGTTTTGATGCACATTATGGCTTTACCCAGAACGAACGCTCTGGTTCCTGCTTGCCAAAGATCGTCGCCCGCCTGTACCACCAAAGCATAACCTGGTCGCGAAAGGATGACTTCTAGATCTCCTAAGACAAAAGGCATTGAAGCAACCCCGTATTTCAGCCACCTTACGCAAGAAATGCCATTCAAAACTTCCAAGAAACGTCGCTCAAAGAACTGTTCAACATCACCTGCGAAAGTACCATGACATTCCCTCCTGCAGGCTAGCTGCCAAAACCCTGCTTACGATGGTAATGAAATGCAAACGACTCGCAGTTGCAAATAAATACGAGGAACAGAGTGAGCAACAGTAGAGTGGGGAAGGGGAAGGTGAGAAGGCTACAGGGTGCCAGCTAGTATGACTCGTTTCAGTAAAGACAGTGAAACACTCATATAGTGTGATGATATAGGATTTCTTTAGTAGTGCAATAGGTAGGGAAGGGTTGTACTTATCACCTGAAAAACACTGCAATGAACGGAAAACAGTACATTAAGGTGCTAGAGGACCAATTGCTTCATTTTCATGAGGTGATCGTATTATGCAGGATAATGCCCCCTGCTATAAGGATAGAAAGATGATGAACTGGTTGTCAAAGAAAAGTTTTTAACTGCTGGAATGGCTTGGAACTCCCTAGACCTAAACCCAATCGATAACTGTTGGAACCAGATGAGGGTCTTGCTTACTTCCTGCAACACCTCATCAGTGCCTCGTCTCATGCAGGACCCACAACATGGACCTATGATACATTAGACACATTGCCACTTCCGTTTGTAAACATCTGCAGGTGGTAATCAAGGCCTGAAGAGAAATGACAAAGTACTGAAACTTGTCATTTTAGTTTTGTTTATATTTGCTCTACCGTGAAAAGGTGGGTTTATGATTTTGTGGGAGACAAGGTTTCACTGCGGACACGGTATAGTCATCAAGCCCTCCAATGTCCGGCAGAACCAAAAGACAAGACGTAATAATTCACTACAGTCAGACTCACAAAATGCAGTCCACAATAATCCAGTAAAACATTCAATAAGTCGACACAACTGACTTTAAAAATCCGGATGCACCAAAATTAACTCTCCTCACTCTGCTGGATACCAAAACTTTCCGACACGAATCTATCCCAGTGAATACGTCTTGTGGAGCTGCAACATGTGATCAGTAACTACTGTGTCAAACTACCGACTCATTGTTCTCCTTTGCTGATAATAAGAGAATATTGGAGTCTCGTCATTCATGCTCAACTTTGGCGGATGCGACATATTTTGTACCCATATCGGAAAAAAAGAAATACCATCCCTCACAGCAATATTGGTGATCAAGAATACCATAGAGTACCGTAAAGAGGTTTACGGACATGGATGATAAATCTTGAAGAAGAGTCATCTGCTTCAGTGTGTGAGGCAGCAGCTGTTCCAACTAGTCATGTAATCATTCCACCAGTCCAAGTATAGATCTTTCGTCCTTCTTCCTCAATCTTTCCCACAAAAATGTTCCTTTCCAGTGGCCTCTCGTAAAGCCCACAGAAACCAACTCTCCTTCAAAAACTAATCAGTAGCTTCTAAAGATTATTTTTTCTAAAAGCAGAATGCCTTATGAAATCTGTCTATACACCTAATTAAAAATTCAGAACTTGCAGAAAAAAAGATGTGTGTGTGTGTGTGTGTGTGTGTGTGTGTGTGTGTGTGTGTGTGTGTGTGCTGGCGAATGTTTGCACGTGTCTGTGAGTCAGTTTAGGGTATCAGTCTAGAGAATAATATTCTCTATCCTAAACATATACAGACATAAGTTGGTCAAACATATTCAGGTGGGTCATAAAACGGCAGCTTTGTTCCCATAAGAAAGTGCCAGTATACTTCAGCCTCCAGACTGGATATGGTGGTGTTGATGGCAACTTGTCTGGCCGTATTGTCCCACGTGGATCCGTCACACTATCCCAGCCTGGCCACAATCCCACCACCATCACAGGAACTGTGTCTGAGGAGAACGACAAAAGCTTATGTGATACTCTCTCTCTCTCTCTCTCTCTCTCTCTCTCTCTCTCTCTCTCTCTCTCTCTCTCTCTCTCTCTCT
>NC_092286.1:20481361-20490365 GCF_036320965.1 Panulirus ornatus | reverse complement strand
GAAGTCTGTTGGGGATGAGAGAGCTTGGGAAGTGAGTCAGTTGTTGTTCGCTGATGACACAGCGCTGGTGGCTGATTCATGTGAGAAACTGCAGAAGCTGGTGACTGAGTTTGGTAAAGTGTGTGGAAGAAGAAAGTTAAGAGTAAATGTCAATAAGAGCAAGGTTATTAGGTACAGTAGGGTTGAGGGTCAAGTCAATTGGGAGGTGAGTTTGAATGGAGAAAAACTTGAGGAAGTGAAGTGTTTTAGATATCTGGGAGTGGATCTGGCAGCGGATGGAACCATGGAAGCGGAAGTGGATCATAGGGTGGGGGAGGGGGCGAAAATTCTGGGGGCCTTGAAGAATGTGTGGAAGTCGAGAACATTATCTCGGAAAGCAAAAATGGGTATGTTTGAAGGAATAGTGGTTCCAACAATGTTGTATGGTTGCGAGGCGTGGGCTATGGATAGAGTTGTGCGTAGGAGGATGGATGTGCTGGAAATGAGATGTTTGAGGACAATGTGTGGTGTGAGGTGGTTTGATCGAGTGAGTAACGTAAGGGTAAGAGAGATGTGTGGAAATAAAAAGAGCGTGGTTGAGAGAGCAGAAGAGGGTGTTTTGAAGTGGTTTGGGCACATGGAGAGGATGAGTGAGGAAAGATTGACCAAGAGGATATATGTGTTGGAGGTGGAGGGAACAAGGAGAAGAGGGAGACCAAATTGGAGGTGGAAAGATGGAGTAAAAAAGATTTTGTGTGATCGGGGCCTGAACATGCAGGAGGGTGAAAGGAGGGCAAGGAACAGAGTGAATTGGAGCGATGTGGTATACCGGGGCTGACGTGCTGTCAGTGGATTGAATCAAGGCATGTGAAGCGTCTGGGGTAAACCATGGAAAGCTGTGTAGGTATGTATATTTGCGTGTGTGGACGTATGTATATACATGTGTATGGGGGTGGGTTGGGCCATTTCTTTCGTCTGTTTCCTTGCGCTACCTCGCAAACGCGGGAGACAGCGACAAAGTATAAAAAAAAAAAAAAAAAAACTTTTAATATATGCAATCAGTAGCAGCTGAGCGTGGAACACGGGGGAAATAATACTGGGATGTGGTGGAATAAACATATTGGAATTAATGAAACCAAACGGTAAGTGTAGAGTGATTCCTGGCGAGAAATAGGTATAACGAGTCGGCAGAAAAATGTGTACCACCATCAGGGGAAGTGTGAAGGGTCCATAGGGAGTGATGGAGGCTGTGGGAAAGTACTCAGGTCAGTGGCAGTGGGACTGATAGCTATAGTATATTAGACAGTGTGAAGACGAAATAACATCTTGTACAAGTATATGCTTAGTTCATATGACCTTTTCTTTTGTACTGTAACAATATTAGATTATTTCAGACGAAGAAATAGATCTATTCAGAGAGTGAAAGCCCCAGGCTAATGAGAGTCCATTTACAAGAGAAGTTCTGAGGATATATATCAGTAGCACACTTCCAAAGAAGCCACAGGATACTTTAGGGTTCATTAGAAAGGTCATTTCTGTTCCAGAACAAGAAACCTGTAGCATATCAGTCCAGGGTTTTGTGACTGGATCAGCTAAGGTGTATCACTATATTTCTACCGGATTATTGAAGCAAAAACTGTTGTGGTGGAAATTTAGCAGAAAACGTTACAGAATGCCAGAAACAGACAACATGTAAGATGTATTCTCAGGCAGACACTTCACTTTAAGGACACCGTTGCCAGTACCACACTACAGAAGAACTTCTCTTAGCCACAGAGGATGATCACTATCATCCCCATGTCGGTAGGATGGTTTAGCGCATTGTCTTACACAAGGTCCCTTCGTGAACATCCGAGCATGATAACGACTCTTACAACTGTTATGACTCAACACTCGCTAAACCTACAAGGGACAGCTTGCATTTTAGACACATACACAAGATCTACAGCTGGGTCGAGACCAACGTGCTGAGTACCCTTGTCGTTCCCCTAACTACTCCCACTTTGGATTGCGGGAGATTTTTGTCAACATTTCTGCCCAATAATCATCATCATTATAATCATCTGTTCTTTATACTAAGGGAACACAATGTGATGAGGGAAATGCAAGAGCCTTGATCACTGACTGTGTCGGCTGAGGGAAATCTTGATAGCATGGAGACTGCATGTTATAACTTAGAGAAATGCGCCAATGGTTGCACAGAAGCAATATTTGATCCTGTACATTTAGGCTATGAAAGGACTCTTAATGGAGAGATAATTAAGGCATACTGGAGAACAATTGGGCCATAACACGTTTGTGGTGGGAATGTTGCAGGTAATGAGGACACGACACGGGAATAACAGTGTCATTAGGGAAATGTTAGCCGACGTAACGGGACCCCGCTACTCAACCTTCGTAGGGACGTCCCATTCCACCTTACCCAGGCCCTAAGGTTACGCTCCTAACCTACCCCAGCTCTCAGGATGGAGCCTTAAACCCAGGTTCTACTTTTATTTTTTTCAGTTCTGGATGGTTAAGATTGGAAAAGCAACAGGCTGCCAGGGAAGGTCATACAGACGATGATTAAAGAATGTACAGACATTGAATGTAGATTGTGTGAGTAATTTGCTGGGTATGTAATCTTAGTGCCGTATTGATATGTCTCTGGTACCGTTGTGATGTCTGTGAAATAATGTTGTTTGTTGACTTAGAAAGGATTTAGCGGAGCTCGGCTGAGAGATGTGAGGCTCTGGACGGATCACTAAAACCTCCCTCAGGGCTATGAGGCTCCAAGACAAACAAGGGAGTTCCATATCTGTATTGCTGTCGAGATCCTCAATATGTCTGTAGTCTGTCTTTTCATTGTATTCTAATCTGTATCATATTTTCTTGTTCCTACTAATGCACATAAACGTTTACCAATTAGCATTATATTAGCATTGAAGTTGTTTATCAATATTTCCAGCACACGGGTATTTGTCATTAGGGACGAATTATAGTGCCTATTTTGTACCTTTTGCAGCACCGCCATGCGTGATTTGCAAACAAAGTGCTATAGAGTAGTTCGAAACAGGAAGGATCATAACCTTTACCATATGCCACAGTATATATACAAGCTTGTAGAGGCCACCTTACTTTGTGCAGTTAGCTCTCTTGTTTATATGGACTACTACTAAACTCAGTACTTTTTTTGTGATTCAGTATTTTACAGCTCTTCTGATACTGTATCGCTACCCTATCATACTGTATCATTAGGTCTCACTCTCCCCAGTACCAGACAATCCATCTTCACCTGAGCCACGCCCTGGGCTCCAGATCATGCTGGTTACCTGATCCTTACCGTCAGTCCCCCACCACAGCCCTCATATCTCACCCCACCCCACGCAGCTCTTACTTTATGCTCGCCTCACCCCAGCCCTAGATATTCAAGGGTGACACTGGCAGGTGGAACATCCTGATTCTTTAGGTTCCGAAGTATTATTGGCCAACGGGAATCTTTATCCAGTGGGATTTTGTAGACAGTGAGCGTCCCAGGCAAATGGGTATCCAGAACCAGTGGAATTTTCAAGAAGTGAGAATCCCAGGCTAATGAGAGTCCAGGACCAGCGAGGTTCGTGAGATAGTGGGAATCAAGGACCAGTGGGGCACCTGGGTCGGTGGAACACGTTACCCAGTGGGATATTCAGGATAGCGCTAGTCCGTCGCCAAGACTCTTAAGTTTGTGTGTCACGCCAAAATTACTCTCAAAACTGAGACTCCCGAGACGCTGGGACTCCTAGAACAGTTAAGTAGATGGTAGTGTAGACAGAGACGCTACTGACATATAGTTTTGACCCTTATGCATATTGCTATGAGCCTTTGTTTACATGAGTTTACATGAGAAAGACAAACAACAGGAGGCCCGATCGGCCCACGACTGGGTTGTCTGGTAGAAAAATCTTAATATGACAAGAAAATGTAATTCGCTCAGTAGTTCTTTAAACTATCACCGACTCCCCGCTGCTGCACATTAGCCTTCTACTGTCGCCGTTAACGCTGTCGTTTATACAGCTTATTTTTGACATCTTTCTTGGAGTATAACTGAATTCATGAAATATTTGTCTAAACGACGTTTGGATATGCTTACAGTCTTAGCATTCACAGCGTCTGACGGCAACTTATTTCAGTGCTCAACACACTTATAGGAAAAGAAGCTTTTTCCTACGTCCGTACTATATCTTTTAGTTCTGAGTTTTATTTCATTTGTCCTGGTAACCGCATTGTCTTGTATTTCGAAAAGATGATCACACTCGTCCGTGATGATACCTATGAATGTGAAATCGCATTTCGGTACGAGTTTAGATATATCAATTTACCGTGTAATTTTTCCATACATGCACCATGTTTCACGGAGATAATCTCCCTGATCAGGTGGAAACAATTCATAAAGATTCCGTCTTGTCAGTACCATGGCGAGGTATACACTGGCCTGACCGTTAAAAGGAGAGTGTTTAGTGGAGTGTGTGTGTGTGTGTGTGTGTGTGTGTGTGTGTGTGTGTGTGTTGGGGTGGGGGATGTATGTTCAACTACTTTTCTTATGTTAATGTTTCTTGATAATTATTTCATAATGATTTCGTTGATAATTGGATGTGCTTTAAAGTTACCTGTGGACAAATTAAAGTTCTCAGTATTAGCAACTGAGACAGATTCAAAGACGTTAAGGGCAGCATAATCAGATGATGAGGAGTACTATGTGACTAGGTTGTTAAGGTCTACAGAGTGACAATTTTCTTGTCATTGCTTCGTGATCGCATTCCCGTGGTCACTCCTGCGTACTGAATGACTATGCCAGTAGCATCTCTCAGTTACTATTTTACCTGTCTGGCCAATGTATATATCTTTACATGCTTTACATTTGACGACGTAAACAATCCAAATTTTCTGATAAAGTGGCTTACTTTTAAGTAAGGTCTTACAGGTAGTGTTATAGTACTGGAGAGCAATATTAATAACGCTGTCTCTTTAGTACATGTCTTTTTTTCTTTTTTTTTAATTTTGTTTTGTCGCTGTCTCCCGCGTTTGAAAGGTAGCACAAGGAAACAGACGAAAGAAATGGCCTAACCCACCCCCATACACATGTATATACATACACGGCCACACACGCAAATATACATGCCTATACATCTCAATGTACATATATATATATATACACACACAGACATGTACATATATACACATGTACATAATTCATACTGTCTGCCTTTATTTATTCCCATCGCCACCTCGCAACACATGGAATAACATCCCCCTTCCCCCTCATGTGTGCGAGGTAGCGCAAGGAAAAGGCAACAAAGGCCCCATTCGTTTACACTCAGTCTTTAGCTGTCATGTAATAATGCCCGAAACCACAGCTCCTTTTCCACATCCAGGCCCCACAGAACTTTCCATGGTTTACCCCAGACGCTTCACATGCCCTGATTCAATCCATTGACAGCACGTCGACCCCGGTATACCACATCGATCCAATTAACTCTATTCCTTGCCCGCCTTTCACCCTCCTGCATGTTCAGGCCCCGATCACTCAAAATCTTTTTCACTCCATCTTTCCACCTCCAATTTGGTCTCCCACTTCTCCTCGTTCCCTCCACCTCCGACACATATATCCTCTTGGTCAATCTTTCCTCATTCATTCTCTCCATGTGCCCAAACCATTTCAAAACACCCTCTTCTGCTCTCTCAACCACGCTCTTTTTATTTCCACACATCTCTCTTACCCTTACATTACTTACTCGATCAAACCACCTCACACCACACATTGTCCTCAAACATCTCATTTCCAGCACATCCATCCTCCTGCGCACAACTCTATCCATAGCCCACGCCTCGCAGCCATACAACATTGTTGGAACCACTATTCCTTCAAACATACCCATTTTGGCTTTCCGAGATAATGTTCTCGACTTCCACACATTCTTCAAGGCTCCCAGGATTTTCGCCCCTTCCCCCACCCTATGATTCACTTCCGCTTCCATGGTTCCATCCGCTGCCAGATCCACTCCAAGATATCTAAAACACTTTACTTCCTCCAGTTTTTCTCCATTCAAACTTACCTCCCAATTGACTTGACCCTCAACCCTACTGTACCTAATAACCTTGCTCTTATTCACATTTACTCTTAACTTTCTTCCTCCACACACTTTACCAAACTCAGTCACCAGCTTCCGCAGTTTCTCACATGAATCAGCCACCAGCGCTGTATCATCAGCGAACAACAACTGACTCACTTCCCAAGCTCTCTCATCCACAACAGACTGCATACTTGCCCCTCTTTCCATAACTCTTGCATTCACCTCCCTAACAACCCCATCCATAAACAAATTAAACAACCATGGAGACATCACACACCCCTGCCGCAAACCTACATTCACTGAGAACCAATCACTTTCCTCTCCTCCTACACGTACACATGCCTTACATCCTCGATAAAAACTTTTCATTGCTTCTAACAACTTGCCTCCCACACCATATATTCTTAGTGCCTTCCACAGAGCATCTCTATCAACTCTGTCATATGCCTTCTCCAGATCCATAAACGCTACATACGAATCCATTTACTTTTCTAAGTATTTCTCACATACATTCTTCAAAGCAAACTCCTGATCCACACATCCTTTACCACTTCTGAAACCACACTGCTCTTCCCCAATCTGATGCTCTGTACATGCCTTCACCCTCTTAATCAATACCCTCCCATATAACTTACCAGGAATACTCAACAAACTTATACCTCTGTAATTTGAGCACTCACTCTTATCCCCTTTGCCTTTGTACAATGGCACTATGCACGCATTCCGACAATCTTCAGGCGCCTCACCATGATCATACATACATTAAATAACCTTACCAACCAGTCAACAATACAGTCACCCCCTTTTTTAATCATTTCCACTGCAATACCATCCAAACCTGCTGCCTTGCCGGCTTTCATCTGTCGCAAAGCTTTCACTACCTCTTCTCTGTTTACCAAATCATTTTCCCTAACCCTCTCACTTTGCACACCACCTCGACCAAAACACCCTATATCTGCCAGTCTATCATCAAACATATTCAACAAACCTTCAAAATACTCACTCCATCTCATTCTCACATTACCACTACTTGTTATCACCACCCCATCAACCCCCTCCACTGAAGTTCCCATTTGCTCACTTGTCCTACGCACTTTATATACCTCCTTCCAGAACATCTTTTTACTCTCCCTAAAATTTAATGATACTCTCTCACCCCAACTCTCATTTGCCCTCTTTTTCACCTCTTGCACCTTTCTCTTGACCTCCTGCCTCTTTCTTTTATACATCTCCCACTCATTTGCATTTTTTCCCTGCAAAAATCGTCCAAATGCCTCTCTCATCTCTTTCACTAATAATCTTACTTCTTCACCCACCACTCACTACCCTTTCTAATCAACCCACCTCCCACGCTTCTCATGCCACAAACATCTTTTGCGCAATCCATCACTGATTCCCTAAATACATCCCATTCCTCCCCCACTCTCCTTACCTCCTTTGTTCCCACCTTTTTCCATTCTGTACTCAGTCTCAGTCTTACATTAGCTAAATTAGGGGAATAGGGTAACACCAGACATTTAATCCTGTGATCTTTTTCCACATTGTTGTTACAAGACGCATGTAATGTTTTCTTGGCTTTCCATTAAGCTTTGTTCACAAACCACTTAGGATAGCATAACTTTCTAAATGTATGTCTTATATGAATACATTCATCTATCAGACTTGTGGAAACACATATCGGTAATGCTTCTAAAACACAGACTTAACCACAGATATTATTTCAGAAGGATCAGGTACTTTCTGTAGATCTTGAAGGAAAAATGACCAGATTCCTGAGTATCAATGCATCAAGAAACGGCAATTTGCTTTCTTTATCATATTCAATCTTGAATTTGATGGTTGGGTGAATGTTATTTAATTCACTAACGAAAACATCATAGTCTTTGGAAGATGGCCATAAGGACCACATATCATCAAAGCTAGAATTTTCGATGATTACTAACTGAAGTTAGAACCTCACTCTCAAAGTATTCCATGAATAAGCTACTGAGAAAAGGGGGTTTCTTATTGGAAGACCAAATTTATGTTTCTAGAAATGACCTTCATCATCTTGGAAAACATTATTGTAAACACAAAGCTCTGTTAAGTCAATGAAAGCTTTTATGGGTAGGGATAAGGCAAGACTGAGTTCAGGTAATTTCCTCCTCAGGTATGTGATAGTTTCTTCATTAGGGACTTTAGTGAATAGGGAATTCACATCAAAACTAATGAATCTATGTTCAGGCATATTAATGTTCCTAACCATATTTACAAAGTCTGAGCTGTTTTTAACATGCAATGGAGATATTTTCCTTGAAGATGGCTAAGGTGTTTGGCTAACCTTTCGAATATTTCATAACCAGAAGAATTAACAGGAGATAGTTGGTCTGAGGGGCCATCCATTTTTGTGAGTGTTAGGGAGACCATATGTATAAGGAAGAGATGGTAACCATCCTCATTGACTCCAGAATCTCTTGGTTCTTATTTAACAGATGGTTGACCTTAAAGTTGAAGGTCTTTACTTTATTACTCGGGGGATTGGATGTTAATCTTTCGTATGTTTCACTGTTATTTAAAAGATCCTGAGGTTTGCATCTATAGTCCACTCTATTCAAAATCACGAACTGACCAGTTTTATCTGATATTTGATATGCATATCTTTATTTTTCCTAAGGTATCTAATGGTTCTCTGGAACCTATTTGGCATTCCATTACATTTGTCAATGCCATCACTGGTCAAGGCACATAAACTTGAACCAGATAAGAAATGCCGTCAACATTAGTTGCTGGCACTTTATCATATTCCTGGAGCTGGTGTTTGCACTTGGTTTAATGTTTCTGTGTCATGGTGATATAATTGTCTTTCAGTACTGATCTCATCTTACTCACGCATTTGTTTTTCCTGAATTTAGTTTTCAGAGACTCAAGCAACATCTGGATGTAGTTTGAACAAAACC
>NC_092286.1:20467108-20481261 GCF_036320965.1 Panulirus ornatus | reverse complement strand
AACTGTTGTTTTCCACTGATGTAAATAAAACCAGTTGCATATTCAGAAAGTCATATTGATATTTAAGAGTCTGGTCATGTGTCCTAAAATATTTCTGAGGTTGAATCTAGAATGCTATGTAAAGAATATTTGGTATAGATTATTTGGATAGTGAAACTAGCCATAGCAAGAGCCATTAGTGTAACAAGAAGAAATAGTAATACACTATTGGATAAACAGCAGTGTGCAACATGAAGCCTGGATCATAAAACAACATAAACATGCTGCAAATATCATTAAGATATTATCTTATATTGACTTTTAATCATAAATTTCTCCCAGAACACAGTGTTGTTTAGTTCAACAATGATGGCAAACTGTCTCAGACAACAAACGGGGCCAAACGAAGCCGACGCAAGTATTTTGAACTGTAAACAGTCCACGTGACTGTTTACTCTGCGAAATTTTTGTAGAGATTCTTCCTAAACATCTGCAGGCATCGAGGATGTTTGCTCTTCCGTAAAGAAAAAATATAATCTATTATCGTCAGATCTACAGGTGGGATAAAGGTTAGATCATCTAGCTGGAGCATGTTATTTTTCACATCGCTGAAAATGAGAGCCCTGAACCACGCCAGGAGTATGACAGAGGAGTGCGGGCTTTGCCACATGAAAAGTTCTGAAGGAGGCTTCAGATACGATGCCATGTTTGGTGCAGGGATGATGAGGTCGCTGTATGAGTGGTGGAGGACAGAAGAGATCATCATCTGGCCACAAACTGACATCTTGATATACAGACAGAGGGTCCATTAAGGACGAGAAATGTGAAGAAATTCTCTGAAATCATAGAACAAATTTTACTTATATCTAGAAAGCTCAGTGAGAAGTTGAATAAACTGGCTAAGAGGATGAGGAAGACTTCATGAGAAATCTGAAGAAACAATTAAGTGAGAATGACTGTACTGAGATTATGTAAGGAAGGAGGCCAGCACCACCACCTTCATGCTTGTTCTTTATTCAAGCTGAAGAAGTTACGTTGCAACAGCTCCGAATTTTCTCTCTTTATAATCCTTTGGCGAAACTGGGCTTTGGTAACAATGATAGTAAAGAAGTAAAATATTTCCAAAGAACAAATTCCTCAAATATTCCCTCAGGTTGCCAGCCATTCTCCATTATTACACTTATCAATTATTGTGAATAATGAAATATTTCAATATCTGTTCAAGCTATCAACCACTGACGCTCTGCTTATGAGATAAGAATAGAGTGTGAACTAAATCCAGAAGAGAGAAAAAACTTCGGTAGAGAGGGATGGTTAAAGACCATGATGGACGAAGAGGGCTGGTTGAACACCATGATGGACGAAGAGGGCTGGTTGAACACCATGATGGACGAAGATGGATAGGGCTGGTTGAACATCATGATAGATGGATAGGGCTGGTTGAACATCATGATAGACGAAGAGTGACGGGTGAACATCACGATGGACGGAGAATGATAGTTGAATATCATGATTGAGAGAGGGGGATGGTTTCACATCATAATGGACTGAGTGGGATGCCTGAAAACTACAATGGACGGAGAGAAATGGTTTAACATCACGATGAATGGTATGGGATGATTGAACATTATGATGACTGGTGAGGTATGATTGAACATCATGTTCTATGGTGAGGGATGATTGAACATTATGAAGACTGATGAGGGATGATTGAACATCATGTTGTATAGTAAGGGATGATTGAACATTATGATGACTGGTGAGGTATGATTGAACATCATGTTGTATGGTAAGGGATGATTGAACTCCATGTTGTATGGTGAGGGATGATTGAACCTTATGTTGTATGTTTAGGGATGATTGAACTCTCCCAGGCTAACTTCCAAACTTAACGCCGCAGTGTTGGTTCACTTGCCCTGTTCTATAGGTATTACTTTGCCTTTGCCTGAGAGCTGGCTTCTTGTGTGCCCCCACCACTAGCTACATTACGTGATACTCGGCAAGCTGCTGCATCACTTAATTACTGTGTGGCCGCTGGCAACTCAAGGATGGACCGTTTAGGTGCCTGTTTCTTTCACATACACCTCGAAGTTTTGAAACTTTCTATCCTCTCATATCTTTCCCAATAACTATGACCTGACACAACTGAAAAGAAAGGTTTTCCACTTCCTCTAGAATCCGTAAATATTTTCCCTTATCTCTTCTTTTTCCCTTTCATAATCCTCTCTGTATGTCAACTAAAGCCCGACCTTGATGTGGACTTTCGTCCGTGACTGGAGCCTTCAACATAAAGAAAAAGAAATACATCCTGCACAGACATCACAGTCACCACTCACACTCTGAACTACCATCACAGTCAACACCTACACCACGAACTAGCACCACAGTCACCATCCACATCCTGAACTACCATCAGAGTCACCACCTACACCATGAATTAGCACCACAGTCACCATCCACATCCTGAACTACCATCACAGTCACCACCTACACCACGAACTAGCACCACAGTCACTATCCACACCCTGAACTACCATCACAGTCACCACCTACACCATGAATTAGCACCACAGTCACCATCCACACCCTGAACTACCATCACAGTCACCACCTACACCATGAATTAGCACCACAGTCACCATCCACACCCTGAACTACCATCACAGTCACCACCTACACCATGAATTAGCACCACAGTCACCATCCACACCCTGAACTACCACCACAGTCACCACCTACACCACGAACTAGCACCACAGTCACCATCCACACCCTGAACTACCATCACATTCACCACCGACACCACGAACTAGCACCACAGTCACCATCCACACCCTGAATTACCATCACAGTCACCACCTACACCACGAACTAGCACCACAGTCACCATCCACACCCTGAACTACCATCAGAGTCACCACCTACACCATGAACTAGCACCACAGTCATCATCCACACCCTGAACTAGCATCACAGTCACCACCTACACCATGAATTAGCATCACAGTCACCACCTACACTATTCTCTAACATCACAGTCAACATCCACATCTCCCACTATCATTACAGTTACCATCCACTCCTACTATAATAGCATCACAGTCACTAGCCATACCCTGCATCAGCATCAGTCACCACCAACTCCCTGCACCCTACACTAACACCACAGTCACCACCCACAACCGGCAATACACATCATAGTCACCACCCACACCTTGCACCAGCATCACATACATAACTCACTCCCTACATTAGCATCACAGTTGCAACACCCAGCCAGTACGAACATCACAATCATCACCTACACTCTGCACTAGCATCACATACATAACTCACTCCCTACATTAACATCACAGTTACAACACCCAGCCAGTACGAACATCACAATCATCACCTACACTCTGCACTAGCATCACAGTCATCATCCATATCTTGCACTAGCATCATAGTCATCATCCATACCTTACACTAGCATCACAGTCATCATCCACATTTTCCATTAGCATCACACTCATCACCCACACCTTCCACTAGCACCACAGTCACCAGCCGCACCCTGTACTAGCATCACAGTCATCACCTTCACCCTCTACTAGCATCTCAATCACCACCTTCACCCTCTAATAGCATCTCAATCACCACCTTCACCCTGTACTAGCATCATAGTCACCACTTTCACCCTGTACTAGTATCATAGTCACCACTTTCACCCTGTACTAGCATCATAGTCACCACCTTCACCCTGTACTAGCATCATAGTCACCACCTTCATCCTGTACTAGCATCATAGTCACCACTTTCACCCTGTACTAGCATCATAGTCACCACTTTCACTCTGTACTAGCATCATAGTCACCACCTTCACCGTGTACTAGCATCATAGTCACCACCTTCATCCTGTACTTGCATCATAGTCACCACTTTCACCCTGTACTAGCATCATAGTCACCACCTTCACCCTGTACTAGCATCATAGTCACCACTTTCACTCTGTACTAGCATCATAGTCACCACCTTCACCGTGTACTAGCATCATAGTCACCACCTTCATCCTGTACTTGCATCATAGTCACCACTTTCACCCTGTACTAGCATCATAGTCACCACCTTCATCCTGTACTAGCATCATAGTCACCACCTTCATCCTGTACTAGCATCACAGTCACCACCTTCATCCTGTACTAGCATCATAGTCACCACCTTCATCCTGTACTAGCATCATAGTCACCACCTTCACCCTGTACTAGCATCATAGTCACGACCTTCATCCTGTACTAGCATCATAGTCACCACTTTCACCCTGTACTAGCATCGAGGTCACCACCTTCACCCTGTACTAGCATCATAGTCACGACCTTCATCCTGTACTAGCATCATAGTCACCACCTTCACCCTGTACTAGCATCGAGGTCACCACCTTCACCCTGTACTAGCATCATAGTCACCACCTTCACCCTGTACTAGGATCGAGGTCACCACCTTCACCCTGTACTAGCATCATAGTCACCACCTTCATCCTGTACTAGCATCATAGTCACCACCTTCACCCTGTACTAGCATCGAGGTCACCACCTTCACCCTGTACTAGCATCATAGTCACGACCTTCATCCTGTACTAGCATCATAGTCACCACTTTCATCCTGTACTAGCATCATAGTCACCACCTTCACCCTGTACTAGCATCACAGTCACCACCTTCATCCTGTACTAGCATCATAGTCACCACCTTCATCCTGTACTAGCATCATAGTCACCACCTTCACCCTGTACTAGCATCATAGTCACCACCTTCACCCTGTACTAGCATCATAGTCACCACCTTCATCCTGTACTAGCATCATAGTCACCACCTTCATCCTGTACTAGCATCATAGTCACCACCTTCACCCTGTACTAGCATCATAGTCACCACCTTCATCCTGTACTAGCATCATAGTCACCACCTTCATCCTGTACTAGCATCATAGTCACCACCTTCACCCTGTACTAGCATCATAGTCACCACCTTCACCCTGTACTAGCATCATAGTCACCACCTTCATCCTGTACTAGCATCATAGTCACCACCTTCACCCTGTACTAGCATCATAGTCACCACCTTCACCCTGTACTAGCATCATAGTCACCACCTTCACCCTGTACTAGCATCATAGTCACCACCTTCACCCTGTACTAGCATCATAGTCACCACCTTCATCCTGTACTAGCATCATAGTCACCACCTTCACCCTGTACTAGCATCACAGTCACCACCTTCACCCTGTACTAGCATCGTAGTCACCATTCAGAAACCACGCAATCATTACAGTCACCGCCCACACCTCGCACTAGCATGAAAGACACCTTTTACCACAGTAGCGTCACAATCACCACCACACACCACAGCACCATCATAGTCACTAGTGCACACTACAGCACCATGGTCACCACCACATCCACACACCACAGTAACGTTACAATCACCAGGGCACGCCTCAGAAGTCACCTCCACATACCGTAGTGTCATCGTCACCATTACACAACCCAGTACCAGTACATTTACCACACATAAGTCAGGGTATTAGTGTTGGTGGGAGAGTTATCTAACTTCTGTCAAATACAGTAAGTTAGGTGGCATGTGGAACTCTGCCTTGTTGGTTCTTGTTGAACAAATGTCCTCAGCGGCGCCTGCTGGTCTACGATGATAAGAATAATTTGTATGAAATTTGATATGCCGCTCGGGTTAATTCTGGATATCATTTATGTTTTAGTTAAACGATCATTAGTTTGGTGTATACTTATTTTCTAGTGGAAACCAGAAAAATAGGGCGAATCCGATGTAGGTTGTCCTTTTTATCATGTTTCGTAGCAAGCAGTTATTTCCGCCTTAAAGTATATCAAGTATAAAATAATTCATTTGACACCTCCTTAGGTTGAAAAGAAGCCACTTTCATGGATATTTTAGGGTTCGTATAACTAATCAGTGTATTTAATTCAATCTTTCCCTTGAAAGTTCAATATGCCTCGTGTACTTGACGTGTTGCAGTAGGTTACTGAATAACATACGACTGTACTCAAAGAAGAAATGAAAATATCTTTTAGTCTCTCTTCATATTCATTCAGCTGGGGAAAGAAATATATTGAGTGAAATCGATGATACGCCAGCTTATACTTTCCCACCCACATGACAGATACATTCCAACATGGGCGTCTGACTAGAAATGTAATACTGTACCTCCATACAGCAACATCTTGATATTAAGCATCGAACTAATGACATTTGTTACTTTCTCCTGTTCTAGATTATTGACTAACTTTGCATGTGAGAGATGCTCTGAGAACCATGTCAGTTTGGAACACTATATCATTCTCATGTACTGTAAGCTGAAGAAAGAAAAGAAAATGACAGAACAGCGGAACGGTGTCCCGACAGAGCGGTTCACTAAACCCTCTTGTCATCAGTAGTAGATCACCCTGGCGTGTGGTCGTTCTTCGTGGGGAAAGTCCTTGAGGAAGATCTCATCCACATCAGACGTCCGATCACAGTGTCCAGGCACGGCTGGCAGGATACTGTTGCACATGAGGCCAACGGATTCTATCAGTGATGCAAGCATTTATATGCACACAGCTGAAAATATTGCATGCGTCGGAGATACGACTGTTGCTATAAATATATAGACCATGTTTACTTGTTACTGAACACAAACACCAAAAATGTATCAAAACATTGGACATACACAGAAGATACTAATATTAACAGAGCTCAGCTGCCACTGGCCAGAGCTCAGCTGCCACTAGCCAGAGCTCAGTTGCCACTAACAAGAGTTTAGCCATCACTAGTCAGGAGTTTTTACCATTAGTTATGGCTCATAGCCGCTAACCGAGTGCTTAACAGACAGTCATTAAAACCGATCAAGAGTTCACTTGCCCGTAGCACGAAATCTTTTGTCAGCAGACAAATGGCATTCATCAGACATTGGAATTCAGCTGGCACTAGCCGGACTTTATCTGGCGTTAGTTCGAATTAAATTAGCATTCATGCTTGATTGTTACCAGCTAGACCTATGTAGACTTAGAAGGAGCTCAATTAACATCTGAGTTCAGTTGGTACAGGACAAACGTCATTTTGAATTCTAAAGTTAGCACAGTTCATCTGGCAGTAATAAGATTTTTTTTTCTGGCGTTAGCATCAACTTAAAATTCAGCAGAGCTCAGCTGGTACTGCAAAACGCATGCAATATTTCCCAGACTCTCCCGCTCCTGAGGCCAGGTACTGACCACAAAAATATGATGTGGTCGGCGGGGAGAGTGTAGGAAGTTGGTTATCTCGTGCGGATTATGGAAATCCTCTGAAAAATAACTCTCTTTTAATTTCAAACTTTTGACATTAAATCAGTTCTCGCATTTTTCTTCTGAAAGTCAAAAGATTATGAAAATGGTCTCAGGGGCTGGGACACAGGCAGGCAGCTCACGAGATCAGGAAGCAACATCACAGCAATGAAAAATTGAAGAAAATTGAAGAAAAGATACAACAAAGTTTTCCACTGTGATATGATTGAAAGAATAGTAGAAGAGCCATCCCAGGTACTCGATCATTATGCCAAACTAGGGCAAATGAAACCCTTCTAGTTATGGAAAAGTTGCTCAGATGAAGATAATAACATTATTCAACTCAGTTGTTAGGAAGCAGATTTTAGAATGTTGTTTATGGTGAATTTCCAGGGTAAAGTGGATGTTTATACCCGATATGTTTATGTGTTTACATTATCAAAATATAGTGCTTTGAAATTTGTTTACAGGAAACCAAGGTAAAGCTTTTCTTTTGGCTCCGCTAAACTTAATCAGGTTCCCTTTTCCCTAAACTGAGATACAACATAATGTGTCCAAGTTGAAATGAGATGCTTAGCGAGAGTAATAAAGGCAGACTAAAATGAAAAAGGAAGGGAAGGTGAGCTGAAGAATGTCGGGAAGAACCTCTGGAGTGACAGTGAAAAGCATTGGAGATGGAAGAAAGGTGGATCATTTATTATGAGAAAAAAGAGTGTAAGCGACTGGATATAATCATGAGACACCAATGTCGTCGAGATAAGAAGTTACCGTACCAACGTCTACCGTGATGGAGAAATTGGAAAAGAAAATCTGTAATGGAGGTTGGAGAAAGAAGGGAAAAGCAAGAAAAAAAAGTTTAGCAAACAAATCCTTGCTCAACACTACCTGATGCTTTAGTAATGTCGAGAGCCACGAAAAAAAAAAATACTCTAAAACCACTAAGTGATAAGGATCAAAGGCGGGTCATAGAGGCAAGAAATTCATCAGTAATTCTTTCACTAAGTGGGGAATAGGATTATCAGAACTCTAAAAAAGTGGAAGTAATGGGAGTTTCGATGATTTGTTAGACAATACATGTGAGGATGATGGGGCGATAATTGACTCAGTAAGAGAACATTCAGTGATATTTCTTTTAGTCAAGGATATACAGTTAATTACTGGATAGCAATATAATGTTCATAATTTTTAGCATGATTAAACGAAACATTTGATTCTTAGAACAAATCAAGTTCTTAGTGTTAGCAATTGAGACAGGTTCATTGACGTTGCGGGCGGCACAATCAGCCGGAGGGTATAGAATAACTGAATTAATTGTCTAATACTAAGAACTTTAATTTGTCCCCAGGAAACTTTAAATCCCAGTCTATCATTAACCAAATCATTATGAGAGAATTGACAAAAAACGGAAATATAAGAAAAGTGGTTCCTGACACACCTAGCTACCCAGTTCAACCCCCGTCACGTAACCCTCTTAACCACTCTCCCTTATACGGTTACTGTCGGTCAGGTCAGAGTGTTGTCTAGTTAAGTAGACGGCAGAGGGTACTTCTATTGTGATGTTGAGATTTAGATAAATTTCTTAAGTATTAGCACCTGATGAGGTGGATTGTCTCCACGAAACAATGTCGCGCCACATGTATAGAAAAATTATATGTTAAACAAAATTATATGAGCGATCGTGGCCTGAACATACAGGAAGGGGACAGGCGTGCAAGGAAAAGAGTCAGTTGGAGCGATGTGTTATACCTGGGTCGACGTACTGTCAGTGGACTGAACTAGGGTATGTGAAACGTCTGGGGTAAACCATAGAAAGGTCTGTGGGGCCTGGATGTGGATAGCGAGTTGTGATTTCGGTGCATTGCATATGACAGCTAGAGACTGCGTGTGACCGAATGTGTCCTTTTATTTGTCTGTTTTCCTGGCGCTGCCTCGCTGAAGCAGGGGGTGGCGATGCTATTTCCTATGGGACAGGGTAGCGCCAGAAAAGGATGAAGGCAAGCAAGTATGAATATGTGCATATTTACATATGTATATGTCTTTGTATGTGTATGTATATCTATGTATTTGTATATATGATGATATGTATTTGTATATGTATGTATTTGTGTATATGTTGATATGTATATGTAAATGTGTATAGGCTGATATGTATGTATATGTGGAAATGAGTGGATGGACCATTCTTCGTCTGTTTACCGCTGACACGGGAAACGGCGGGAAAGGTTAGTGTTCAAATTACAGAGCTATAACTATGTTGAATATTCCTGGGAAATTACATGGGAGGGTATTGATTGAGAGGGTCAAGGCATGTAGAGAGCATCAGATTGGGGAAGACTAGTGTCGTTTCGGAAGTGGTAGAGGGTGCGTGTATTAGGCGTTTGCTTTGAAGAATGTATGTGAGAAATGCTTAGAAAAACAGTTGGATTTATAAGTAGCATTTATGTGTTTGGAGCAAGCATTTGATAAAGTTGATAGAGATGCTCTGTGGAAGGTATTAAGAGTATATGATGAGGCAGGCAAGTTGCTCGAAGCAGTGAAAAGTTTTTATCGAGGATATAAGGCATGTGAATGTGGAGGAAGAGAGGAAGGTGATTGGTTCCAAGTTAATGTCGGTTTACGGCAGGGGTGCACATGATGTCTCCATACTTGTTTCATTTGTTTATGGATGGGGTGGTTAGGGAGGTGAATGCAAGAGTTTTGGAAAGAGGGGCAAGTATGCAGTCTGTTCTGGATGAAAGGCCTTGAGAAGTGAATCAGTTGTTGTTCGATGATGATACAGCGTTGGTGGCTGATTCAGGTGAGAAACTGCAGAAGTTGGTGCCTGAGCTTGGTAAAGTGTGTGAAAGAAGAAAGCTGAGAGTAAATGTGAATAAGAGCAAGGATATTAGATTCAGCAGGGTTGAGGGACAAGTCATTTGGGAGGTAAGTTTGAATGGAGAAAAACTGGAGGAAGTGAAGTGTTTTAGATATATGCGAGTGGATTTGGAGGCGGATGGAACCATGGAAGCGGAAGTGAATCACTTGGTGGGGGAGGGGGCGAAAGTTCTAAGAGCTTTGAAAAATGTGTGGAAGGCGAGAACATTATTTCGGAAAGCAAAAATGGGTATATTTGAAGGAATAGTGGTTCCAACAATGTTATATGATTGCGAGACGTGGACTATAGATAGGGTTGTGCGGAGGAGGGTGGCTCTGGCAGAAATGAGATTGTTGAGGACAATATGTGGTGTGAGGTGGTTAGATCGAGTAAGTGATAATTGGGTAAGAGAGATGTGTGGTAATAAAATAAGTTTTTTTTGAGAGAGCAAAAGAGGGTGTATTGAAATGATTTGGTCACATGGAGAGAATGACTGAGGAAATATTGACCAAGAGGATATATGTGTCAGAGGTGGAGGGAAAGAGAAGTGGGAGAACAAATTGGAAGTGAAAGGATTGAATGAAAAAGATTTTGAGCGATCAGGGCCTGAATATGCAGGAGGGTGAATTGCGTGCAAGGAATAGAGTGAATTGGAACGACGAAAGAATGGCCCAATCCACCAGCTATATACATACACGTCCACACACGCACATATACATGCTTATACATTTCAACGTATACATATATATACATACACAGACATATACATATATACACAAGTACATAATTCATACTAGCTGCCTCCATTCATTTCCGTCGCCACCCCGCTACGCTTCAAATGCCCTGATTCAATCCATTGACAGTACGTCGACCCCGGTATACTACATCGTTCCAATTCACTCTATTCCTTGCACGCCTTTCACCCTCCGGCATGTTCAGGCCCCTATCGCTCCAAACCTTTCACTCCATCTTTCCACCTCCAATTTGGCCTTCCACTTCTCCTCGTTCCCTCCACCTCTGACACATATATCCTCTTTGTCAATCTTTCCTCACTCATTCTCTCCATGTGACAAAACCATTTCGAAACATCTTCTGCTCTCACAAAAACACTCTTTTTATTACCACACATCTCTCTTACCCTTTCACTAATTGAACGATCAAACCACCTCACACCACACATTATTATCAAACATTTCATTTCCAACACATCCACCCTCCTCCGCACAACTCTATCTATAGCCCACGCCTCACAACCATATAACATTGTTGGAACCACTATTCCTTCATACATACCCATTTTTGCTTTCCGAGATAATGTTCTCGCCTTTCACACATTTTTCAACGCTCCCAGAACTTTTGCCCCATTCCCCACCCTGCCAAATCCACTCCCAGATACCTAAAACACTTCACTTCCTCCAGTTTTTCTCCATTCAAATTTACCTCTGCAGTTTCTTACCCGAATCAGCCACCAGCGCTGTATCATCAGCAAACAACAACTGACTCACTTCCCAAGCCCTCTCATCCACAACAGACAGCATACTTGCTCCTCTCCAAAACTCTTGCATTCACCTCCCTAACAACCACATCCATAAACAAATTAAACAACCATGGAGACATCACGCAACCCTGCCGCAAACCAACATTCACTGAGAACCAATCACTTTCCTCTCTTCCTACACGTACGCATGCCTTACATCCTCGATAAAAACTTTTCACTGCTTCTAGCGACTTGCCTCCCACACCATATATTCTTAATACCTTCCACAAAGCATCTCTATCAACTCTATCATATGCCTTCTCCAGATCCATAAATGCTACAAACAAATCCATTTGCTTTTCTGAATATTTCTCACATACATTCTTCATAGCAAACACCTGATCCACACATCCTCTACCACTTCCGAAACCACACAGCTCTTCCCCAATCGGATGCTCTGGACATGCCTTCACCCTCTCAATTAATACCCTCCCATATAATTTCCCTGGAATATTCAACAAACTTATACCTCTGTAATTTGAGCACTCACCTTTATATATATATATATATATATATATATATATATATATATATATATATATATATATATATATATATATATATATATATATATTTTTTTTTTTTTTTCATACTATTCGCCATTTCCCGCGATAGCGAGGTAGCGTTAAGAACAGAGGACTGGGCCTTTGAGGGAATACCCTCACCTGGCCCCCTTCTCTGTTCGTTCTTTTGGGGAAAAAAAAAAAAAAAAAAAAAAAAAAAACGAGAGGGGAGGATTTCCAGCCCCCCGCTCCCTTCCCTTTTAGTCGCCTTCTACGACACGCAGGGAATACGTGGGAAGTATTCTTTCTCCCCTATCCCCAGGGATAATATATATATATATATATATATATATATATATATATATATATATATATATATATATATATATATATATATATATATATATATATATGCATATATATATATATATATATATATATATATATATATATATATATATATATATATATATATATATATATATATATATATATAGATATATATATATATATATCCCTGGGGATAGGGGATTAAGAATACTTCCCACGTATTCCCTGCTTGTCGTAGAAGGCGACTAAAAGTGGAGGGAGCGGGTGGCTGGAAATGGTCCCCTCTCGTTTTTTTTTTCTTTTTTAATTTTCCAAAAGAAGGAACAGAGGGGGCCAGGTGAGGATATTCCAAAAAAGGCCCAGCCCTCTGTTCTTAACGCTACCTCGCTAACGCGGGAAATGGCGAATAGTTTAAAAGAAAAAAGATATATATATATATATATATATGTATATATATATATATATATGCATGCATATATATATATATATATATATATATATATATATATATATATATATATATATATATATATATATATATATTATCCCTGGGGATAGGGGATTAAGAATACTTCCCACGTATTCCCTGCGTGTCGTAGAAGGCGACTAAAAGGGGAGGGAGCGGGAGGCTGGAAATCCTCCCCTCTCGGGTTTTTCTTTTTTTTTTTTTTTTTTCAATTTTCCAAAAGAAGGAACAGAGAATTGGGCCAGGTGAGGGTATTCCCTCAAAAGGCCCAGTCCTCTGTTCTTAACGCTACCTCGCTAATGCGGGAAATGGCGAATAGTTTGAAAGAAAAGAAAGAAATATATATATATATATATATATATATACATATATATATATATATATATATATATATATATATATATATATATATATATATATATATATATATATATATATATATATAGCTGAAAATGGAACTCATTAGGAGTTCGGATAATCTTGCTGAACAAGACATTTTTCTGTACATGCAGCAATTCATGTTTTACGGAGACAATCCATCTCATAAGGTACAAACATTTTACTGTTTTTTCAAATCCCAACAACACCACAAAAATTCCGTCTCGCAAGTGTCATTTTCGAATACACACTGGTCAGACCGTTAAAGGGAAAGTTGGGGTTGCCTTGTGGTTAAAGGAGGTTGTGTGTTTCCACTGGGGGCTGGCCTGGGTAACAAGAAGTGTATTGAAAAATTTTTGTTATCGTTTCCTGATAATTTTTTCATACTGTTTTGGCTGATAATAGGATGTGCTTAAAAGTTATCTTAGGGGCAAATTGAAGTTCTTACTATTAGCAATAAAGACAGTTTCACTATCGTTATGGGTAGCATAATCAGAAGAAGGGTACAATGTGACTGGGTTGTTTAAGGTCTACAGAGTGTTCGTTTCCATGACGGTGTTTAGTGATCGCATTTTTGTCGTCATCTCTGCGTACTGAATGACGGTGCCAATAGCATCTCTCAGTTACTTTTATACCAGTCAGGTAAGTGTGTACATCTTGATATGCCTTACATTTGACGGCGTAAACACTCCCAATTTTCGGGTAATTTGACCTACTTTTGATCAAGGTCTTATTGAGAGTGTTATTGTACTAGAAGGCAACATTAAAAGCACTGTCTCTTAGCATCTTTCTTACAT
>NC_092286.1:20453266-20467008 GCF_036320965.1 Panulirus ornatus | reverse complement strand
CATTCGTTCAGTATCTTAAAACATACTGTTGACTATCATCAGAGCAGCCTCTTGCTTAGAGAGAACAAATCTGATTCTCGCAATCTGTCATCATACGGTGTGTTAAGCAAAGAAGGAATCAATTTATTTTTCTCTTCGCTGCACTGCTTCCAATTTGAGAATTTCCTTGCTACAGTGGAGGGCCCAGAACTGCACTGCATATTCGACGTGAAGCCTAACTTGACTTAGCTATAGCGGCAATATCACATCCATGCTTTTGTGTGTGAAGTTTCTGTTAATAAATCAGGACCTGGAGTTTTGATAGTCTTTAACTTATCTATCCTTGTTGAGACTTCTATGACGATGACGGTAAATTCTAGTATCATATGTGTGCTAGTCATCACTAAACCAAAATTCGTTTAGCTGCATTCTGGTGTAAAAACAACGGAAAAATTCTTCTGTATTGTTTCTCTCATCCACAGTGGGTTCCTATCCGCGTGAAAGAGGAGTCTGTCCCACTGCTTATATGTTTCTTATCATCTAATTACCCTAATTTCTTTTAGGATCTCTCAGGCTATCTCTTGCAATACTTTCTTCAGACTCTCCTTGGTTTGCATGATAAGCTTTTTACGTCTCTCCTAACTGTGTCATACTGCGTTACAAGATTTGGGTCATTACCGATTTCTTAAGTTTGTAGAAATCATTTCTGTGTCGTATAAGCCATTTTAAAGGTAGGAGTAGTAATACTGGTTTTTGGGTAATCAGTTTTGAGGTTCACATTGAACGTTCACCTGGTCTGATCTTTGACAGTTCACCAGAAAGAACTGTGTTCGATAAAGTTGATAAGTCTAGCAGATTCATTCTCGACACCTGAAATAGTTTGTCTGTTGATTTCCGGAAGATTAAATTCCCAGAATGACCGAGTCTTTGTCCTTTATTGTTATTTGTATTCCCTCGTACATGACTGTCAATATCTGCTAGCTAACTAGGGCGTCTACATACGACCTTTACATCAAGTTTGAAAAATTGTGTGCTAATTTGAGAGCACAAGTGCTCAACGGCAGCAGATGTTGTAGTCTGAATTTCAATGTGGTTTAGGTATGATTTTACATACAGTGCTGTTCCGCTTCCTTGATTGTCTCTGTCCCTTACAAATAATTTACCATCTGGCAAGATGTATTTGCTTAACAGGTCGTTGATTTTTGTATTTAGAAATGTTTCACTTAATCCAATGATATCAGCGTGTTCAGTGTTGATCAAACAATGTAATTCAGCTATTTTGTTTCAGATTGATCTTATAGTCATGTAAAGTCCATTTAATTTCCTCGTGTGATTTCTCTACTAAACGATGGTACGATCTGCTATTTCTAGACTGAAGTCTGACGAGCCCCCGAGACCTGTCCCCAGTCGTCGCTCTTGTGGGGTCGGGAGGTGACTCTATCTGACCTCCCGCGCGTGACGTAATATGACCTGACCTGACCTCATTCTCCCATGCCATGCAGTGGACAAGCCTACCTCTACCATACCTCAGCGGAAAATTTACCCTGAAATTGTAGTGTTGATTTTTTATTCATACAGCTAAGAGTTCTGACCCTCTATTGCTAAGGTGGATACCGAGTTTGTTATATAATTCTCTATATCCTATGAAGCCAAGCCATAGGTCAATAAATCCGATGTTATCATATATGAGCAGGAGTTTCAGTCTGTCATTTACACTAAACCTTCAAATTAGAGCGTAGCTGCCTACATTTTGTATAGGGAGAACACCAACCATAACGCTATTATCCGATCTATCTTTCAGTGTGCCAATCAGCTCGTTATTCCTCTATGATAACTTCTGAATTTGTCCTTATGGTAAACGTCATTATCCCCAACATTCACCACTAAACATAACTTTTCAGCTGGAACTGAAATGTCTTTAACCTATCTTTAATGTAGGAAATTCTGGCACCATGTTAGACAGTGACTGTCCTCTTAGGTCTCGAGGTCTCCACCATGTGTTTATTCTCAGATTTCTGACAGCAAATCTCCATGAATCATGGAACAGAAATCGTCCCTCTTTTCTTCCAAGTGGCTGAGCACTGCAAAGCGATTACATGTGAATCAGGCCAGCGGGAGCGGAATGGGAGGGAAAGTGGTCTCATGAGGAAGGAGGAGGGGAGCGGCTGGACGGTGATGTAGGTGTGACGTAAACCTGGAAGAGTTAAGGGATTAGGGCGAGAGGGTCTTAGTCCTGGGATGGGACTGAAGAGTTAGGTGGAGTTTAAAGCTAGGGAGAAGTTTAGGTGAGGATGAGTGGAGATAGGAAGGCAGAGAGGCTACTGGGTGGGGTGCTGTAGTGGTATGGGCTGTAGGGTGAAGATGTGGGCGGAGGAGGGGAGCGGTAAGTATAAGGGTAGTTTGTATGAGGAGGGAACGTGCCAGGGAGGGATGGATAAGGATGATGGGGAGGTAATGAGGTTGAGGTCATGGCAACACATTTTCGGACTCTGTATCATTTCCCTGAGTATCAAACTTTCTTCTACTAAGGCTCTGAGTTAATTTCTTATATATCATCAACCTCTTTAATCTCATCGTCCAGATTACTACTGCATATGCAAAACAAATAATTTGTAAGCTCCGTCTGATCACGTTAACATAAAATTGTTAATAAAACATCGACCACAGAATATGCGTGGTTAGACAATAGTTGGCGGCATTGTAATGAAAAATTACACAGATGATTGCTGAAGGGTAAATAAATGTAAAAAAAAAGGTGAAGGAATACTTATCCAAAAGAGATGCACTTATCAATATGCAGTGTGATCTTGGTAACTTGCTGGCTGGGCGATGACTCTGAAGCACTTGACATGACACTTGGCAGAGCTTACCAGTATCAGCTCCCGAAAGAAAGAACTCTCCACAGTACTGAAGCGAGTGGCTGGAGAAAGCGGTCGAGGCCGCCAACGGTGGAACGATGTAATACATGGGAAGGACAGATAACTGGAGGCCTGATGATCCACTACGCGGTAATCTGTGGTGATAATCTGTAGCAGAGTCAAGGTATCTGAGGAGCTACAGCTGGGGGAGGAACCCGGTGAATAATTCAAGTTTCGAGGTTGAGGTGGGAGTGGATATAGATGTAATACAGAACACATCAGATATCACCAAATACAACCACGTTTCTCTTATTCTAAAAACTGTTTATACAGTCATTCAAATTCCTCCAGAAAAGCTTCATTTCGTTCTTACCTCGTACAGTCTTCATATTCATGGGCGCCTATACACATACCGATGCATATTTTACAATCCCAATCTTTCCTTTCACCTACACTATTCTTAGTTCATTCCACCTATGTTCTGTTACACCTTCCCATACTCTTGGTCTTGGCAGAATTGTACATTCTTCTTTTCCTCCCGTCCATATCACACCTCCTTTCATTCCCTCCCATAACTTGCATTCATCATTTCCATTTTCAGTCCACATAACCTGCCCGAGGATTAAGGCTTCCCAAATTCCTAGCACATCCACGCTACAGTTTAAACCTCTCCACAATCTCCCTCCTTTTATTCTCCCCAGTCAACCCATTCACAATCATCGCCATCACCCTCAACTGCTCGTTCCTTTTAACCCTTGGCATAACTGGTAGACTCCAGGGCCGCTTCTTAACCTTTAGTGCTTCACCCTTGACAGGTCTACGGCAGAGGGCAACTCCAACGCTGTGTTTCTATAGGCAGCGAGGCTCCAAAATTGTCAAAAAGTAATAGTACACCTAAGGTGTTTGTTCAAATCTAAAACTATTGCCCTGATGTAACTGGGCAACGCCTTCACCTTTAGTTCCACCCCTAAAAGATGTACTAACGAGGTCACCACGAGAAGGTGAAGTGAGACTTGGCTATTCCAGTAAAACTAAAGTACCCCTCGAGGTGCTGAAACTCAATACTTTTCCTAATTCCGAGCTTCTTTACTTTCCACAGTAGCAGCACCTCCTACTTCATGGGTTACGATTCTGGAAAAAGATGATATGTCTAAGTGTTTAGTGTTGCCCCATTCTCCTAACTCATCAGATGTAAGAAAGATACTAAGAGACAGTGCTTTTAATGTTGCCTTCCAGTACAATAACACTCTCAATAAGACCTTGATCAAAAGTAGGCCAAATTACCCGAAAATTGGGAGCGTTTACACCGTCAAATGTAAGGCAAATCAAGATGTACACACTTGCCTGACTGTTAAAACAGTAACTGAGAGATGCTATTGGCACCGTCATTCACTACGCAGAGATGACCACAAAAATGCGATCACTAAACACCGTCATGGAAACGATCACTCTGTAGACCTTAAATAACCCAGTCACATTGTACCCCTCTTCTGATTATGCTACCCATAACGTTAGTGAAACTGTCTTTATTGATAATAGTAAGAACTTCAATTTGCTCCTAAGGTAACTTTTAAGCACATCCTATTATCAACCAAATCAGGATGAAAAAATTATCAAGAAACGATAACATAAAGATTTTTCAACACGCCTCTTGTTACCCAGGCCAACACCCAATCGAAACACACAACCTCCCTTAACCACAAGGCAGACCCAACTTTCCCTTTACCGGTCTGACCTGTGTGTATTCGAAAATGACACTTGCGAGACGGAATTTTTGTGGTGTTGTTGGGATTTGAAAAAAACAATCAAATGTTTATACCTTATGAGATGGATTGTCTCCGTAAAACATGAATTGCTGCATGTACAGAAAAATTTATTGTTCAACAAAATTATCCGAACTCCTAATGAGTAACAATTTCAGCTTCATATATATATATATATATATATATATATATATATATATATATATATATATATATATATATATATATATATATATATATATATATATATATATATATATATATCAACCACACTCTTTTTATTACCACACATCTCTCTTACCCTATCATTACTTATTCGATCAAACCACCTCACACCACATATTGTCATCAAACATCTCATTTCCAGCACATCCACCCTCCTCCGCACAACTCTATCTATAGCCCATGCATCGCAACACTATAACATTGCTGGAACAACTATTCCTTCAAACATACCCAGTTTTGCTTTCCGAGATAATGTTCTCGACTTCCACATATTCTTCAAGGCTCCCAGAACTTTCGCCCCTCCCCCACCTTATGATCCGCTGCCAAATCCACTCCAAGACATCGAAAACACTTCACTTCCTCCAGTTTTTCTCCATTCAAACTTACCTCTCAATTGACTTATCCCTCAACCCTACTGTACCTAATAATCTTGCTCTTATTCACATTTACTCTCAGCTTTCTTCTTTCAGACACTTTACCAAACTCAGTCACCAGCTTCTGCAGTTTCTCACACGAATCAGCCACCAGCGGTGTATCATCAGTGAACAACAACTAACTCACTTCCCAAGCTCTCTCATCCACAACAGACTTCATACTTGCCCCTCTTTCCAAAATTCTTGCATTCACAACCCCATCCATAAACAAATTAAACAACCATGGAGATATCACACACCCCTGCCAACATTCACTGAGAACCAATCACTTTCCTCTCTTCCTACGCGTACACAAGCCTTACATCCTCGATAAAAACCTTTCACTGCTTCTAACAACTTGCCCCCCACATCATATATTCTTAATACCTTCCAAAGAGCATCTCTATCAACTCTATCACATGCCCTCTCCAGATCTATAAATGCTACATACAAATCCATTTGCTTTTCTAAGTATTTCTCACATAAATTCTTCAAAGCAAACACCTGATCCACACATCCTCTACCACTTCTAAAACCACACCGCTCTTCCCCAAACTTATGCTCTGTACATGCCTTCACCCTCTCGATCAATACCCTCCCATATAATTTCCCACGAATACTCAACAAACTTATAGCTCTATAATTTGAGCATTCGCTTTTTTCCCCTTTGCCTTTGTACAATGGCACTATCCAAGCATTCCCCCAATCCTCAGGCACCTCACCATGAGTCATACATACATTAAATAACCTTACCAACCAGTCAGCAATACAGTTACGCCCTTTTTTGATAAATTCTACTGCAGTACCATTCGAACCCGCTCCCTTGCTGGCTTTCATCTTCCGCAAAGCTTTTACTACCTCTTCTCTGCCAAATCAATCTCCCTAACCCTCTCACT
Source organism: Panulirus ornatus (assembly GCF_036320965.1). Classification (NCBI taxonomy): domain Eukaryota; kingdom Metazoa; phylum Arthropoda; class Malacostraca; order Decapoda; family Palinuridae; genus Panulirus; species Panulirus ornatus. Next base: position 20,460,874 of record NC_092286.1, on the reverse strand, counting down.
TTTCACACCACCTCGAACAAAGCACCCTATATCTGCCACTCTATCATCAAACGCATTCAACAAACCTTCAAAATACTCACTCCATCTCCATCTCACATCACCACTACTTGTTATCACCTCCCCATTAGCCCCCTTCACTGAAGCTCCCATTTGTTCCCTTGTCTTACGCACTTTATTTACCTCCTTCCAAAACATCTTTTTATTCTCCCTAAAATTTTATTATAGTCTCTCATCCCAACTCTCATTTGCCCTCTTTTTCACCTCTTGCACCTTTCTGTTGACCTCCTGCCATTTCTTTTATAAATCTCATAGTCATTTCCAATATTTCCCTGCAAAATTCGGCCAAATGCCTTTCTCTTCTCTTTCACTAAAAATCTTACTTCTTCATCCAACCACTCACTACCATATCCAATCTACCCACCTCCCACACTTCTCATGCCACAAGCATCTTTTGCGCAAGCCATCACTGCTTCCCGAAATACATCCCATTCCTCCCCAGCTCTCCTTACGTCCCAGGCTCTCACCTTTTTCCATTCTGTACTCAGTCCCTCCTGGTACTTCCTCACACAAGTCTCCTTCCCAAGCTCACTTACTCTCACCACTCTCTTCACCCCAACATTCTCTCTTCTGAAAACCTCTACAAATCTACACCTTCGCCTCCACAAAATAATGATCAGACATCCCTCTAGTTGCACCTCTCAGTACATTAACATCCAAAAGTCTCTCTTTCGCGCGCCTGTCAATTAACACGTAATCGAATAACGCTCTCTGGCCATCTCTCCTACTTACATACGTATCCATATGTATATCTCTCATTTTGAACCAGGTATTCCCAATCACCAGTCCTTTTTCAGCACATAAATCTACAAGCTTTTCATTATTTACATTTACAACACTGAATACCCCATGTACACCAATCATTCCCTCAACTGCCACATAACTCACCTTTGCATTCAAATCACCCATCACTATAACCCGGTCTCCTGCATCAAAACTACTAACATACTCACTCAGTTTCTCCCAAAACACTTGCCTCTCATGATCTTTCTTCTCATGCCCAGGTGCATAGGCACCAATAATCACCCATCTCTCTCCATCAACTTTCAGTTTTACCCATATCAATCTAGAGTTTACTTTCTTACACTCTATTACATACTCCCACCACTCCTGTTTCAGGAGTAGTGTTACTCATTCCCTTGCTCTTGTCCTCTCAGTAACCCCTGACTTTACTCACAAGACATTCCCAAACCACTCTTCCCCTTTACCCTTGAGCTTCGTTTCACTAAGAGCCAAAACCTCCAGGTTCCATTCCTCAAACATTCTACCTATCTCTCCTCTTTTCTGATCTTGGTTACATCCACACACAATTAGACACCCCAATCTGAGTCTTCGAGGAGGATGAGCACTCCCCGAGTGATTCCGTTTTCTGTTTCCCCTTCTAGAAAGTTTAAATACAAGGAGGGAAGGGTTTCCAACCCCCACTCCCGTCCCCTTTAGTCGCATTCTACGACACGTGAGGAATGGGTTGGAAGTATTCTTTCTCCCCTATCCCCTGAGTTTGGTAAAGTGTGTGAAAGAAGAAAGTTAAGAGTAAATGTGAATAAGAGCAAGGTTATTACGTACAGTAGGGTTGAGGGTCAAGTCAATTGGGAGGTGAGCTTGAATGGAGAAAAACTGGAGGAAGTGAAGTGTTTTAGATATCTGGGAGTGGATCTGGCAGCGGATGGAACCATGGAAGCGGAAGTGGATCATAGGGTGGGGGAGGGGGCGAAAATTCTGGGAGCCTTGAAGAATGTGTGGAAGTCGAGAACATTATCTCGGAAAGCAAAAATGGGTATGTTTGAAGGAATAGTGGTTCCAACAATGTTGTATGGTTGCGAGGCGTGGGCTATGGATAGAGTTGTGCGCAGGAGGATGGATGTGCTGGAAATGAGATGTTTGAGGACAATGTGTGGTGTGAGGTGGTTTGATCGAGTAAGTAACGTAAGGGTAAGAGAGATGTGTGGAAATAAAAAGAGCGTGGTTGAGAGAGCAGAAGAGGGTGTTTTGAAATGGTTTGGGCACATGGAGAGAATGAGTGAGGAAAGATTGACCAAGAGGATATATGTGTCGGAGGTGGAGGGAACGAGGAGAAGAGGGAGACCAAATTGGAGGTGGAAAGATGGAGTGAAAAAGATTTTGTGTGATCGGGGCCTGAACATGCAGGAGGGTGAAAGGAGGGCAAGGAATAGAGTGAATTGGAGTGATGTGGTATACCGGGGTTGACGTGCTGACAGTGGATTGAATCAAGGCATGTGAAGCGTCTGGGGTAAACCATGGAAAGCTGTGTAGGTATGTATATTTCCGTGTGTGGACGTATGTATATACATGTGTATGGGGGTGGGTTGGGCCATTTCTTTCGTCTGTTTCCTTGCGCTACCTCGCAAACGCGGGAGACAGCGACAAAGCAAAAAAAAAGAAAAAAAAAATATATATATATGTATATATATATATATATATATATATATATATATATATATATATATATATATATATATATATATATATATATATATATATATATATATATATATATATATATATATATATATATATATATATATATATATATATATATATATATATATATATATATATATATATATATATATATATATATATATATATATATATATATATATATATATATATATATATATATATATATGTATATATATATATATATATATATATATATATATATATATATATATATATATATATATATATATATATATATATATATATATATATATATATATATAAAGGTGAGCGCTCAAGTTACAAATGTATAAGTCTGTTGAGTATTTCTGAGAAAGTATATGGGAGGGTATTGATTGAGAGGGTGAAAGCATGTACAGAGCATCCTATTAGGGAAGAGCGGTGTGGCTTCAGAAGTGGTAGAGAATGTGTGGATCAGGTGTTTGCTTTGAAGAATGTATGTGAGAAATATTTAGAAAAGCAAATGGATTTGTATGTTGCATTAATGGATCTGGAGAAAGCATATGATAGAGTTGATAGAGATGCTTTGTGGAAGGTATCAAGAATATATGGTGAGGGAGGCAAGTTGTTAGAAGCAGTGAAAATTTTTTATCGAGGATGTATGGCTTGTGTACGATTAGGAAGAGAGGAAAGTGATTGGTTTACAGTGAATGTTGGTTTGCGACAGGGTTGCGTGATGTCTCCATGGTTGTTTAATTTGTTTATGGATGTGGTTGTTAGGGAGGTGAATGCAAGAGTTTTGGAGAGAAGGGCAAGTACACTGTCTGTTGTGGATGAGAGGGCTTGGGAAGTGAGTCAGTTGTTGTTCGCTGATGATACAGCGCTGGTGGCTGATTCGGGTAAGAAACTGCAGAATCTGATGACTGAGTTTGGTAAAGTGTGTGAAAGAAGAAAGCTGAGCGTAAATGTGAATAAGAGGAAGGCTATTGGGTACAGTAGGGCTCAGGAACAAGTCAACTGGGAGGTAAGTTTGAATGGAGAAAAACTGGAGGAAGTGAAGTGTTTTAGATATTTGAGAGTCGATTTGGCAGCGGATGGAACCATGGAAGCGAAAATGAAACACAGGGTGGGGATGGGGTGAAAGTTCTGGAAGCGTTGAAAAATGTGTGAAAGGCAAGAACATTATCTCGGAAAGCAAAAATGGGTATGTTTTAAGGAAATGTGATTCCACCAATGTTATATGGTTGCGAGGCGTGGGCTATAGATAGAGTTGTGCGGAGGAGGGTGGATGTGTTGGAAATGAGGTGTTTGATAACAATATGTGGTGTGTGGTGGTTTGATTGAGTAAGTAATGAAAGAGTTAGAGAGATGTGTGGTAATAAAAAGAGTGTGGTTGTGAGAGCAGAAGAGTATGTTTTGAAATGGTTTGGTCACATGGAGAGAATGAGTGAGGAAAGATTGACTAACAGGATATATGTGTCAGAGGTGGAGGGAACGAGGAGAGATGGGACGCCAAATTGGAGGTGGAAAGATGAGGTGAAAAAGGTTTTGAGGGATAGGGGCCTGAACATGCAGGAGGGTGAAAGGCGTGCAAGGAATAGAGTGAATTGGAACCATGTGGTATACCGGGGTCGACGTACTGTCAATGGATTGAAACAGGGCATGTGAAGCCTCTGGGGTAAACCATGGGAAGTTTTGTGGGGCCTGGATGTGGAAAGGTAGGTATAGTTTCGATGAATTATACATGACAGCTAGAGACTGAGTGTGAACGAATGTGGCCTTTGTTGTCTTTTCCTAGGGCTACCTCTCGCGCATGCGGGGGGAGGGGGTTGTTATTTCATGTGTGGCGGGGTGGCGACAGAAATGAATGAAGGCAGCAAGTATGAATTATGTATATTTGTACATATGTATATGTGTGTGTATATATATGTATGTATACGTTGAAATGTATATGTATGTATATGTGCGTGTGTGGACGTGTATGTATATACATGTGTATGTGGGTGGGTTGGGCCATTCTTTCGTCGTTCCAATTCACTCTATTCCTTGCACGCAATTCATCCTCCTGCATGTTCAGGACCTGATCGCTCAAAATCTCTTTCATTCCACCCTTCTACTTCTAATTTGGTCTCCCACTTCTCTTTCCCTCCACCTCTGACACATATATCATCTTTGTCAATCTTTCCTCACTCATTCTCTCTATGTGACCAAATCATTTCAATACACACTGTTTTGCTTTCTTAACGAAACTCATTTTACTACCACACATCATTCTTACCCTATTATTACTTACTCGATCAAACCACCTCACACCACATAGTGTCCTTAACAATATCATTTCCAACATAGCCACCCTCCTCCGCACAACCCTATCTATAGTCCATGTCTCGCAACCATATGACATTGTTGGAACCACTATTCCTTCAAACATGCCCATTTTTGCTTTCCGAAATAATGTTCTCGCCTTCTATACATTTTTCAAAGCTCCCAGAACTTTCGCCCCATCCCCCACCAAGTGATTCACTTCCGCTTGCATGGTTCCATCCGCTTCCAAATCCACTACCATATATCTAAAACACTTCACTTCCTCCAGTTTTTCTCCATTCAAACTTACCTCCCAAATAAGTTGTCCCTCAACCATACTAAACCTAATAACCTTGCTCTTATTCACAATTACTCTCAGCTTTCTTCTTTCACACACTTTACCGAATTCAGCCACCAACTTTTGTAGTTTGTCACCCAAATCAGCCATCAACGCTGTATCATAATCGAACAACAACTTACTCACTTCTCAGGGCCTTTCATCCAGAACAGACTACATATTTGCCCCTCTCTCCAAAACTCTTGCATTCACCTCCCTAACCACCCCATCCATAAACAAATTAAACAAGTATGGAGACATCATGCACTCCTGCCGCAAACGGACATTAACTGGGAACCAATCACTTTCCTCTCTTCCTACATGTACACATGCCTTATATCCTAGATAAAAATCTCTCACTAATTCTAGCAACTTACCTGCCACATCATATACGCATAATACCTTCTACAGAGCATCTCCAGAGATCCAAATCCATAAACGCTGCATATAAACCCAACTGTTTTTCTAAGTATTTTTCACATGCATTCTTCAAAGCAAACGCCTAATCCACGCACCCTCTACCACTTCTGAAACCACACTGGTCTTCCCCAATCTGATGCTCTGCACATGCCTTGACCCTCTCAATCAATACCCACCCATGTAATTTCCCAGGAATATTCAACATACTTATAGCTCTGTAATTTGAACACTCACCTTGACCGCCGTTTCCCGCGTCAGCGAGATATCGCTAGGAAACAGACGAAGAATGGCCCATCCACTCATTTCTACATATATATGCATATTAGCTTATACACATTTACATATACATATGAACATATACACATGTACATACATATACAAATACATATCATCATATATACAAATACATAAATATACATACACATACAAAGACATATACATATATAAATATGCACATATTCATACTTGCTTGCCCTCATCCTTTTCTGGCGCTACCCTGTCCCATAGGAAATAGCATCGCCACCCCTGCTTCAGCGAGGCAGCGCCAGGAAAACAAACAAATAAAAGGACACATTCGGTCACACGCAGTCTCTAGCTGTCATATGCAATGCACCGGAATCACAACTTATCATCCACACCCAGGCCCCACAGACGTTGCTATGGTTTACCCCAGACGTTTCACATAGCCTAGTTCATTCCACTGACAGTACGTCGACCCAGGTATAACACATCGCTCCAATTAACTCTTTTCCTTGCACGCCTGTCCCCTTCCTTTATGTTCAGGCCACGATCGCTCATATAATTTTGTTTAACATATAATTTTTCTATACATGTGGCGCGACATTGTTTCGTGGAGACAATCCACCTCATCAGGTGCTAATACTTAAGAAATTTATCTAAATCTCAACATCACGATAGAAGTACCCTCTGCCGTCTACTAAACTAGACAACACTCTGACCTGACCGACAGTAACCGTATAAGGGAGAGTGGTTAAGAGGGTTACGTGACGGGGGTTGAACTGGGTAGCTAGGTGTGTCAGGAACCACTTTTCTTATATTTCCGTTTTTTGTCAATTCTCTCATAATGATTTGGTTAATGATAGGCTGGGCTTTAGAGTTTCCTGGGGACAAATTAAAGTTCTTAGTATTAGACAATTAATTCAGTTATTCTATACCCTTCTGCTGATTGTGCCGCCCGCAACGTCAATGAACCTGTCTTAATTGCTAACTCTAAGAACTTAATTTGTTCTAAGAATCAAATGTTTCGCTTAATCATGCTAAAAATTATGAACATTACATTGCTATCCAGTCATCAACTGTATATCCTTGACTAAGAGAAATATCACTGAATGTTCTCTTACTGAGTCAATTATCGCCCCATCATCCTCACATGTATTGTCTAACAAATCATCGAAACTCCCATTACTTCCACATTTTTAGAGTTCTGATGATCCTATTCCCCACTTAGTGAAAGAATTACTGATGAATTTCTTGCCTCTGTGACCCGCCTTTGATCATTATCACTTAGCGGTTTTAGAGTATTTTTTTTTCGTGGCTCTCGACATCACTAAAGCATAAGGTTGTGTGGAGCAAGAATTTGTTTGCTAAACTTTTTTTTTCTTGCTTTTCCCTTCTTTCTCCACTCTCCATTACAGATTTTCTTTTCCAATCTCTCCATCACGGTAGACGTTGGTACTGTGACTTACCTCGACGACATTGGTGTCTCATGATTATATCTAGTCGCTAACACTCTTTTTTCTCATAATAAATGATCCACCTTTCTTCCATCTCCAATGCTTCTCACTGTCACTCCAGAGGTTCTTCCCGACATTCTTCAGCTCACCTTCCCTTCCTTTTTCATTTTAGTCTTCCTTTATTACTCTCGCTAAGCATCTCATTTCAACTTGGACACATTATGTTGTATCTCAGTTTAGGGAAAAGGTAACCTGATTAAGTTTAGCGGAGCCAAAAGAAAAGCTGTACCTTGGTTTCCTGTAAACAAATTTCAAAGCACTATATTTTGATAATGTAAACACATAAACATATCGGGTATAAACATTCACTTT
>NC_092286.1:20436918-20453166 GCF_036320965.1 Panulirus ornatus | reverse complement strand
GGATTTGTATGTAGCATTTATGGACCTGGAGAAGGCATATGATAGAGTTGATAGAGATGCTCTGTGGAAGGTATTAAGAATATATGGTGTGGGAGGCAAGTTGTTATAAGCAGTGAAAAGTTTTTATCGAGGATGTAAGGCATGTGTACGTGTAGGAAGAGAGGAAAGTGATTGGTTCTCAGTGAATGTAGGTTTGCGGCAGGGGTGTGTGATGTCTCCATGGTTGTTTAATTTGTTTATGGATGGGGTTGTTAGGGAGGTGAATGCAAGAGTTTTGGAAAGAGGGGCAAGTATGAAGTCTGTTGGGGATGAGAGAGCTTGGGAAGCGAGTCAGTTGTTGTTCGCTGATGATACATCGCTGGTGGCTGATTCATGTGAGAAACTGCAGAAGCTGGTGACTGAGTTTGGTAAAGTGTGAAAGAAGAAAGTTAAGAGTAAATGTGAATAAGAGCAAGGTTATTAGGTACAGTAGGGTTGAGAGTCAAGTCAATTGGGAGGTGAGTCTGAATGGAGAAAAACAGGAGGAAGTGAAGTGTTTTAGATATCTGGGAGTGGATCTGGCAGCGGATGGAAACATGGAAGCGGAAGTGAAATCATAGGGTGGGGGAGGGGGCGAAAATTCTGGGAGCCTTGAAGAATGTGTGGAAGTCGAGAATATTATTTCGGAAAGCAAAAATGGGTATGTTTGAAGGAATAGTGGTTCCAACAATGTTGTATGGTTGCGAGGCGTGGACTATGGATAGAGTTGTGCGCAGGAGGATGGATGTGCTGGAAATGAGATGTTTGAGGACAATGTGTGGTGTGAGGTGGTTTGATCGAGTGAGTAACGTAAGGGTAAGAGAGATGTGTGGAAATAAAAAGAGCGTGGTTGAGAGAGCAGAAGAGGGTGTTTTGAAATGGTTTGGTCACATGGAGAGAATGAGTGAGGAAAGATTGACCAAGAGGATATATGTGTCGGAGGTGGAGGGAACGAGGAGAAGAGGGATACCAAATTGGAGGTGGAAAGATGGAGTGAAAAAGATTTTGTGTGATCGGGGCCTGAACATGCAGGAGGGTGAAAGGAGGGCAAGGAATAGAGTGAATTGGAGCGATGTGGTATACCGGGGTTGACGTGCTGTCAGTGGATTGAATCAAGGCATGTGAAGCGTCTGGGGTAAACCATGGAAAGCTGTGTAGGTATGTATATTTGCGTGTGTGGACGTATGTATATACATGTGTATGGGGGGGGGGTTGGGCCATTTCTTTCGTCTCTTTCCTTGCGCTACCTCGCAAACGCGGGAGACAGCGCCAAAGCAAAAAAAAAAAGAAAAAAAAAAATATATATATATATATATATATATATATATATATATATATATATATATATATATATATATATATATGTTCAAACTGTTGCTATATACTTACTTCAGAACGCTACATTGTATGACAAATAGCAATCAAAGAGCGCCAATAGAACGTTTGTGCGAGAATTCAGTGATTATATACATATATTTCATTTCATTTTATCATACTTTGTCGCTGTCTCCCGCGGTAGCGAGGTAACACAAGGAAACAAACAAAAGAAAGGCCCAACCCATCCACATACACATGTATATACATACACGTCCACATGCACAAATATACATACCTATACATTTGAACGTATACATATATATATACATACACAAATATTGGAAAGGATCACAATTTTGCGCGGGATCAAGATATTCCTATGAGTCCACGGGGAAAATGAAACACGAAAAGTTCCCAAGTGCACTTTCGTGTAATAATCACATCATCAGGGGAGACACAAGAGAGAAATATAGCAGTCTGTTAATATACATCGAAGAGACGAAGCTAAGACGCCATTTGGTAAACATGTCAAATGGCGTCCTAGCTTCGTCTCTTCGATGTATATCAACTGACTTATATTTCTCTCTTGTGTCTCCCTTGATGATGTGATTATTACACGAAAATGCACTTGGGAACTTTTCGTGTTTCATTTTTCCCGTAGACTCATAGGAATACACAGACATATACATATATACACATGTACATAATTCATACTTGCTGTCTATATTCATTCTCGTCGCCACCCCGCCGCCACGCGCGCGAGGTACCGCTAGAAAGAAATAACAAAAGCCGCATTCGTTCACACTCAGTCTCTAGCTGTCATATATAATGAACCGAAACCACAGCTCCCTTTCCAGATCCAGGCCCCATAAAACATTCCATGGTTTACCCCAGACGCTTCACATGCCCTGCTTCAATCCATTGACAGCACGTCGACCCCGGTATACCACATCGTTCCAATTCACTCTATTCTTTGCACGCCTTTCACCCTCCTGCATGTTCAGGCCCCGATCGTTCCAAATCTTTTTCACTCCATCCTTCCACCTCCAGTTTGGTCTCCCATTTCTCCTCGTTCCCTCTATCTCTGACACATATTCTCTTTGTCGATCTTTCCTCATTCATTCTCTCCATGTGACCAAACCATTTCCACACACCCTTTTCTGCTCTCTCAATCACACTCTTTTTATAACCACACATCTCTCATACCCATTCATTACTTACTCGATCGAACCACCTCACACCACATATTTTCCTCAAACATTTCATTTCCAACACATCCACCCTCCTCCGAACAACCCTATCTATAGCCCACGCCTCGCAACCATATAACATTGTTGGAACCACTATTCCCTCAAACATACCCTTTTTGCTTTCCGAGATAATGTTCTCGCCTTCCACACATTCTTCAGCGCTCCCAGAACCTTCGCCCCCTCCCCCTCCTAGTGACTCACTTCAGATTCCATGGTTCCATCCGCTGCCAAATACACTCCCAGATATCTAAACCACTTCACTTCCTCCAGTATTTCTCCATTCAAACTTACCATCCAATTGACTTGTCCCTCAACCCAAATGTACCTAATAACCTTGCTCTTATTCACATTTACTCTCAGCTTTCTTCTTTCACATACTTTACCAAACTCAGTCACCAGCTTCTGCAGTTTCTCATCTGAATCAGCCACCAGCGCTGTATCTTCAGCGAACAATGATAGACTCACTTCCCAAGCCCTCTCATCGACAACAAACTGCATACTTGCCCCTATCTCCAAAATTCTTGCTTTCACCCCTCTAACAACCCCATGTATAAAGAAATTCAACAACCATGGAGACATCACGCACCCCTGCCGCAAACCGACATTCGCTGGGAAACAATCACTTTCCTCTTTTCCTACTCGTACACATGCCTTACATCCTCGATAAAAACTTTCCACTGCTTCTAGCAAGTTCCCTCAGTACCTTCCACAGAGCATCACTGTCGCCTCTATCATATGCCTTCTCCAGATCCTTAAATGCTACATATATATATATATATATATATATATATATATATATATATATATATATATATATATATATATATATATATATATATATATACTTTTTTTTCAAACTATTCGCCATTTCCCGCGTTAGCAAGGTAGCGTTAAGAACAGAGGACTGGACCTTTGAGGGAATATCCTCACCTGGCCCCCTTCACTGTTCCTTCTCTTGGAAAATTAAAAATAAAACGAGAGGGGAGGATTTCCAGTCCCCCGCTCCCTCCCCTTTAAGGCGCCTTCTACGACACACAGAGAATACGTGGGAAGTATTCTTTCTCCCCTATCCCCAGGGATATATATATATATATATATATATATATATATATATATATATATATATATATATATATATATATATATATATATATATATATATATATATATATATATATATATATATATATATATATATATATATATATATATATATATATATATATATATATATATACATATATATATATGTATATATGTATATATATATATATATATATATATATATATATATATATATATATATATATATATATATATATATATATATATATATATATATATATATATATATATATATATATATATATATATATATATACTTTTATACATCTCCCACTCAATTGCATTTTTTCCCTGCAAAAATCGTCCAAATGCCTCTCTCTTCTCTTTCACTAATACTCTTACTTCTTCATCCCACCACTCACTACCCTTTCTAATCAACCCACCTCCCACTCTTCTCATGCCACAAGCATCTTTTGCGCAATCCATCACTGATTCCCTAAATACATCCCATTCCTCCCCCACTCCCCTTACTTCCATTGCTCTCACCTTTTTCCATTCTGTACTCAGTCTCTCCTGGTACTTCCTCACACAGGTCTCCTTCCCATGCTCACTTACTCTCACCACCCTCTTCACCCCAACATTCACTCTTCTTTTCCGAAAACCCATACAAATCTTCACCTTAGCCTCCACAAGATAATGATCAGACATCCCTCCAGTTGCACCTCTCAGCACATTAACATCCAAAAGTCTCTCTTTCGCACGCCTGTCAATTAACACGTAATCCAATAACGCTCTAACGCTCTAACGCATTTATGGATCTGGAGAAGGCATATGATAGAGTTGATAGAGATGCTCTGTGGAAGGTATTAAGAATATATGGTGTGAGTGGCAAGTTGTTAGAAGCAGTGAAAAGTTTTTATCGAGGATGTAAGGCATGTGTACGTGTAGGAAGAGAGGAAAGTGGTTGGTTCTCAGTGAATGTAGGTTTGCGGCAGGGGTGTGTGATGTCTCCATGGTTGTTTAATTTGTTTATGGATGGGGTTGTTAGGGAGGTGAATGCAAGAGTTTTGGAAAGAGGGGCAAGAATGAAGTCTGTTGTGGATGAGAGAGCTTGGGAAGTGAGTCAGTTGTTGTTCGCTGATGATACAGCGCTGGTGGCTGATTCATGTGAGAAACTGCAGAAGCTGGTGACTGAGTTTGGTAAAGTGTGTGAAAGAAGAAAGTTAAGAGTAAATGTGAATAAGAGCAAGGTTATTAGGTACAGTAGGGTTGAGGGTCAAGTCAGTTGGGAGGTAAGTTTGAATGGAGAAAAACTGGAGGAAGTAAAGTGTTTTAGATATCTGGGAGTGGTTCTGGCAGCGGATGGAACCATGGAAGCGGAAGTGAATCATAGGGTGGGGGAGGGTTCGAAAATCCTGGGAGCCTTGAAGAATGTGTGGAAGTCGAGAACATTATCTCGGAAAGCAAAAATGGGTATGTTTGAAGGAATAGTGGTTACAACAATGTTGTATGGTTGCGAGGCGTGGGCTATGGATAGAGTTGTGCGCAGGAGGATGGATGTGCTAGAAATGAGATGTTTGAGGACAATGTGTGGTGTGAGGTGGTTTGATCGAGTAAGTAATGTAAGGGTAAGAGAGATGTGTGGAAATAAAAAGAGCGTGGTTGAGAGAGCAGAAGATGGTGTTTTGATATGGTTTGGGCACATGGAGAGAATGAGTGAGGAAAGATTGACCAAGAGGATATATGTTTCGGAGGTGGAGGGAATGAGGAGAAGTGGGAGACCAAATTGGAGGTGGAAAGATGGAGTGAAAAAGATTTTGAGTGATCGGGGCCTGAACATGCAGGAGGGTGAAAGGCGGGCAAGGAATAGAGTGAATTGGATCGATGTGGTATACCGGGGTTGACGTGCTGTCAGTGGATTGAATCAGGGCATGTGAAGCGTCTGGGGTAAACCATGGAAAGTTGTGTGGGGCCTGGATGTGGAAAGGGAGCTGTGGTTTCGGGCATTATTGCATGACAGCTAGAGACTGAGTGTGAACGAATGAGGCCTTTGTTGTCTTTTCCTAGCGCTACCCCGCACACATGAGGGGGGAGGGGGATGGTATTCCATGTGTGGCGAGGTGGCGATGGGAATGAATAAAGGCAGACAGTGTGAACTGTGTGCATGGGTATATATGTATGTGTCTGTGTGTGTGTGTATATATATATGTGTACATTGAGATGTATAGGTATGTATATTTGCGTGTGTGGACGTGTGTGTATATACATGTGTATGGGGGTGGGTTGGGCCATTTCTTTCGTCTGTTTCCTTGCGCTATCTCGCAAACGCGGGAGACAGCGACAAAACAAAATAAATAAAATAAATAAATAAATGTATATATATATATATATATATATATATATATATATATATATATATATATATATATATATATATAATCATGGTAAGAATTTTTTTACACTGACATAAGGCAGCAGCTTCCCGGATATACCTACCAGGAAGCCATCTGGAGTCGGTTGATCCCTCTGGCTACATTATAATATGAGATGATCAGTTAACTGGCTGGCAACACCTGCTATGAGTACACTCAGTCTTTTCTCCACATTTTGTGTTTCATTTCTAGATTCTGTTACTCTGCTATAGATTGATTTCCTGTTTTGATTCTACTGAAATAAAAAACAGCGTATTTACTGTTTTAGTATTTACAGTGACTGATATTTAACCTCTGAGTCATCAATGGGTTTGATAAAAGAAAATATCTCTCTTGTGACTGTCCTGATGTGTACATCACATTCTCTGACCTAGAGAATATGTGTAGTACATTCATGTCATTGATCGTCTTCACTACTGTGTTAGTTTGTACTTAATCTAATGCTTAAACTGGTGTACCGGGGATTCTAGTGCGGTTTTCCTGTTCCTTGGACAGAAGATTCGGTCTGTAGAATGTCCTTGATATTGTTTCTTGGTAAAGAAGTAACAAGTTACGGTCTTTCCTTTGGATAAAAGGCAAAATATTCACCGTGTTCAGTGTTATAAATGCTGAAGCTAGTGGACTGCGTGAAAGGCTGGCTGCTAATCCAAATAACAAGGAAACAATTCATTTTCAGATAATATATGATGCAGAGTAAATGTTTATGTTTTCTCTCTTGATATCGTCATATTTTTTCGTCTTACCTTCTCGAAACTAGAAGACTTCGAGCAGGAGCGTCATTAATAACTCACCGACCAGCCAAGAGGAAGTCTAGTAAGAAAGCCAGAGCCAGGGTAGCGTCCTGAGGAATCCTAATCCGTTAGTGAGAGGTTCATTTAATGAACTACTTCAGGCAGACTCACTTCACGTTGCGAGCATCTCACTGTCCATATCACTGCTCTACTTGCGTCATCCAGCAGCTGCCTGGTCGTCACTTTATCACCTTCACTGAGGATTATTCCTTTCCAGAACCATTATATGTGCCAGACTCTGGTAACTGAACTGAGTGCCGTACCCACATGGCCGAAGTTGATGACCCCTGGCCAAACAGACTGAGAATATCAAACAAGTTTTAAGGACAAACCTGTGGTTTGATATCCAGGTGTTCAGTAGAGACACCTGGCACTTAATGAATATAATGACACTTTTAGTAAATATCTAGTGTCCTTACGTTCTATACAGTGAATATGAATGGGAATACCTGTTGCTTCTAATCAGATGATTGTATGATCAAATGATAGAACATTCCAACCAGATGAGAACATTAAACTGTAAGATGCATCTGTGTTAATGTCCATCTGGCTCTGTATCAGACCTGCCATAGATGTGGGCCAGTTACCGCTGACATTACATCATCAGCCTACACAGGTTTTATGATATACATTCCCATACCAGGACTCCGTGCAAATGACCACCATATAACAGGTCTATCCTTAACATAAAACTTCATCTACTGCCTCTCAGTAGGTGTTTCATCTGTCGGGCAGCCAATTTACTTTGACGTGTCGTAGAGACCGATGTAGTGTTATCACAAATAAAATGTATTTTATGTTAAGGTACGTGATGTTATGGAAGGGAAAAAAATACATGATAAAATATTCATTTCTGCAAGACAGGACATCATAGGATGTCACCATTATTTTGAGTAAAAAAAAAAACAAAAATAAGTAAAACAGAGATAAAAAGGGAAACATAGAAAGAGAATGTAAGTGTGAGAGAGTAAGAAAGAGAGACATTCCGGCCATGAAGCAGATAAAGATCCAGCAATAACCATAAACTTCAGGTGAGGGTGGTTCTGTTTCTTACAAGATGGTCACACACACACACACACACACACACACACACACACACACACACACACACACACACACACACACACACACACACACACACACAAACACGGAGTGAAAGAAAAGACTTTAATAGTATATCTTCTGCTTGCCTACTTAGCTCAGGTGGTATAGCAACTACAAGTTATTACATAACGTTGTACATTAACCAATTAGAAAAAAATCTCTACAACTCTTTCTTTGTGGTTTCTTTCCTCCTGTTAAGTGGACTATGTGCCATTATGAGAAGATACGAGGCACGTCTTGGAGAAAAGATTTCCCAAGACAGAAATTAAGATGAGCGATAACATTCAGCGTTATAGTGTAGAGGAGCTACACATCCATCATCTCTTGTTCTCAGGACTGAACTTCTCCACACAGGAGCAACAGTAAAGGTAAGTTAGGAAGATGATGTTATGTTGGTGTCCAGCGTCCCCAGGGCCGTGGTGTGACCTGTATAGTGTAGGTCTGGTGTATTGTGGTGACCTGTATAGTGCAGGTCTGACGTACTGGTGTAAACTGTATGATGCAGGTCTGGTGTACTGTAGTGACCTTATAGTACAGTTCTGGTGTACTGTAATGACCTGTGTAGTGTAGGTCTGGAGTACGTTAGTGACCTGTATAGTGCAGGTTTGGATTAATGTACCGTATAGTGCTGGTCTGGAGTAATATATAATATAGTGCAGGTCTGGCGTACTGTAGTGACCTGTTTAGTGTAGGTCTGGAGTACTGTAGTGACCTGTAGAGTGCAGGTTTGGTTACTGTAGTGAATTGTATATTGCCGGTCTGGAGTACTGTAGTGACCTGTAGAGTGCAGGTCTGGAGTAATGTATTGTAAAGTGCACGTATGGAGTACTGTAGTGACCTGTATAGTGCAGGCCTAGTGTACTGTAGTGAACTGTACAGTGCAGGTCTGGTGTTCCGTAGAGAACTGTATAGTGCCGGTCTGGAGTACTGTGATGAATATTAAGTGTAAGAGTACACTGTAATGTATTGTGCACTGTGGGCGTATACTCTCTCTCTCTCTCTCTCTCTCTCTCTCTCTCTCTCTCTCTCTCTCTCTCTCTCTCTCTCTCTCTCTCTCTCTCTCTCTCTCTCTCTCTCTCTCTCTCTCTCTCTCTCTCTCTCTCTCTCTCTCTCTCTCTCTCTCTCTCTCTCTTAACAAATCCAACGGCCTAGATAAATAAGCTCCAAGATTTTTAAAGGAAGTCAGGAGACAGCTGATATAACCCATAACAAAAATATTCAACAAATCTCTATCGGATGGTCAGGTACCAAATTGTGACGTTTGTAGATCACAAAATTATATCGGACAACCAACACGGTTTCCACAATAGAAGATCCTGCCAGATAAATTTGCTAGAATTTCTCATGCTCTTTATCAGAACTGGGACGAAAAAGTACCGTCTGATGTAGTATGTTTAGATTTCCTAAAGGCTTTCGATAAAGTACCTCACAAGAGACTTTTACATAAACTCAAGCACACGGAATCGGTGAAGAACTCTGTACATTGATCAGAGACTGGCTTACTGGAAGAAAACAGCTAGTAGTATGAAACGGCGAAGCCTCAGATTGGCTAGACGTAACGAATGGTGTGCCAAAGGGGTCGGTCCTAGGCCCAATTCTTTTTTAGAACTTGTTCTCATATCTAAGATCTCTAAATTTGCTGACGATACTAGACTAAAAGATAGAGCTGTAAACAGGTGGGACTGCGAAATGATTCAAAGAGATTTTAACTTACTAGAAAGATGGCCAATGAAATATATAGACAAGTGTAAAGTTATGCACTTTGGAGACAAGAATGTACGTTTCGACTACAAACTATTCAGAAACTCTATAACTAAAGTAAATGAAGAAAAGGACCTTGAAGTTGTCATTTGCAACAATATGAAACACACTAAACAGTGTCAAGTAGCCAATGAAAAAGGCAACCAAATGTTAGGTGTCATAGCCAGGAACATAGATTACAAGACACCAGAAACAATTCTCACACTATAAATCTCTAGTAAGACCGCAACTTGAATATGCACTTCACTTTTGGTCCCTAAAGTATAAAAAGGACGAGGAAAAAGTAGAACAAGTACAAAAACGTGCAACAAAATTGATCCCATCCCTTAGAAATCTGGCATACGAAGAGAGGCTAAAACGATTGGATCTCTTCTCCCTTAAAAAACGTAGACTTCGTGGCGGCTTAATCCAAGTGTTCAAAACTCTGAACAAGTTCAGTAAAGTATATCTCGAAAAAAATTCCGAAATACGGTTACCAGGACAAACTGAAAAAAGTTTCAAGCTAAAAGATTTAGTAAGGACGTGGGAAGAAGCTTTTTTTCTATAGTATAGATGTGTTGAACACTGGAATAAGTTACCGTCAGACGTAGCGAATGCTAAGACTTTAAATACCTTCAAAAGTCGTTTAGATAAAAATCTCATAAATTCAGGTACACTCTGAGAAAAACGCCAGGAAAAAAACTATAAAAGACAGTGGTAACGAGAAGGCTCATGTGCAGCAGCGGGGAGTCGGTGATGCTTAAAAACTGCTGAGTGGAATTACATTTTCTTGTCAAGTTAGACACCTTTTGTTCCAGACAACCCAATCATGGACCAATCAGGCCTCCTACTGTCCGTCTTTTTCATGTAAACTTATGTAAACTCTCTCTCTCTCTCTCTCTCTCTCTCTCTCTCTCTCTCTCTCTCTCTCTCTCTCTCTCTCTCTCTCTCTCTCTCTCTCTCTCTCTCTCTCTCTCTCTCTCTCTCTCTCCTTTACAATTTTGTTTCTTTCATCTCCCTCATTTCCGTCCGCCATCCTACTAACTTCCAATTACTCTCGCTTTTTACCTCCCCCCACCTCACCCCACCCTCTTATTCCCTACCTCACCTTATCTCCCCACTCTTACAGATAGAGGATAGTTAGAATAAAAGTCAGGCTGCTGTTTAAAATGTTTGCACATTTGTTAACTTTGGACATAGTAAGGTTGATATCACACTGCAAAGTGAAGCCTGATATATATTCAGATGCACATGTTCATACTTTCTGACAACCATAACATGACTGATGGCACAACACGTCAAAGTGAAGTAATTCATTAATTCTTGTCAGTTTAGACATATTCCTTTAAGGTATAATAAACCTACTGACCATCACCTTCTCATTCCTGAGTGATGTTAGAAGTGTACCTGGGAGAAGTGATGATGGGAGCGTACCTAGAAGTGATGGTGGGAGTGTACGTGGGAGAAGTGATGATGGGAGTGTACCTGGGAGAAGTGATGGTGGGAGTGTACCTGGGAGAAGTGATGGTGGGAGTGTACCTAGGAGAAGTGATGGTGGGAGTGTACCTGGGAGAAGTGATGGTGGGAGTGTACCTTGGACAAGTGATGGTGGGAGAGTACCTGGGAGAAGTGATGGTGGAGTGTACCTGGGAGAAGTGATGGTGGGAGTGTGCGTGGAGGAGTGATGGTGGGAATGTACATGGGAGAAGTGATGGTGGAAGTGTATATGGGAGAAATGATAGTGGGAGTGTACCTAGGAAAAGTGATGGTGGAAGTGTATATGGGAGAAGTGATGGTGGGAGTGTACCTGGGTGAAGTGATGGTGGGAGTGTACCTGAGAGAAGTGATGGTGGAAGTGTACCTGGGAGAAGTGATAGTGGAAGTGTACCTGGCAGAAGTGAGACCAGGGAAGTAGCAGCGTACATAAAGCAAACCAGAAATAAGCAGGGAGAGACGTAGGAACATAGTGTGTAAGGCAGAAGTAAGCAGGGAGAGACGTAGGAACATAGTGTGTAAGGCAGAAGTAAGCAGGGAGATAAAAGCGAAAGTAAGAAGAGAGTCGGCCGAGGGAAGCGCTCACGGTAAAGAGAGGGAAAGGAACAGATAGAGATAACGACAGCTACTGTACAAAAAATTGAGGCAGGGAGATATGGTAACACTGGAAGAGGAAATGTAGATGAGGGAAGCGAAGCAAGGGAGAGAGAGAAGGGGAGAGAAGATCCATGAAAGAAATCAGCCTCACAGGGAGGAAATGAGGAAGCATTCAGAGAAGATCACAGACGGGAAGAAAGGACCATGGACAGTAGCCATGAGAGAGAGAGAGAGAGAGAGAGAGAGAGAGAGAGAGAGAGAGAGAGAGAGAGAGAGAGAGAGAGAGAGAGAGAGAGAGAGAGAGAGAGAGAGAGAGAGAGAGAGAGAGAGAGAGAGAGAGAGAGAGAGAGAACTCTGGTCTCATAAATCCCTTTATTCACCGAGATATAAAATCCCTGGTGATGACGTCAGAACATCGACCCTATATACAGGATACTGTGTGGTAGTGGTGATGGTGAGGACCAGACACTCTTGCTGGTGGTGTGGTAGTTCTCCTCTCCTACTGTGGTGGTGATGGTGTGGTATCCACACACTTGCTGGTGGTGTGGTAGTTCTCCTTCTCCTACTGTGGTGGTGATGGTGTGGACCAGACACTATTGCTGGTGGTGTGGTAGTTCTCCTTCTCCTACTGTGGTGGTGATGGTGTGGTATCTCTCCTTCTCCTACTGTGGTGGTGATGGTGAGGACCAGACAGCTGCTGGTGGTATGGTAGTTCTTCTCCTACTGTGGTGGTGATGGTGAGGACCAGACACTTGCTGGTGGTGTGGTATCTCTCCTTCTCCGACTGTGGTGGTGATGGTGAGGACCAGACACTATTTCTGGCGGTGTAGTAGTTCTCCCTCTCCTACTGTGGTGGTGATGGTGTGGTAGTTCTCCCTCTCCTACTGTGATGGTGATGGTGTGGACCAGACAGCTGCTGGTGGTATGGTAGTTCTCCTTCTCCTACTGTGGTGGTGATGTATCTCTCCTTCCCCTACTGTGGTGGTGATTATGTGGACCAGACATCTTCTGGTGGTGTGATAGTTTTCCCTCTTCTACTGTGGTGGTGATGGTGAGGACCAGACATCATCTGGTGGTGTGGTGTCTCTCCTCCTACTGTGGTGCTGGTGATGTGGTAGTTCTCCATCTCCTACTGCGGTGGTGGTGCTGGGTAATAAACACTTCCTGGTCCTCCATTGCAAGGCAGGTTTGGAGTTAAAGAAAACCCCATGAGGTTATATACGATGATATAACATGATGATCAACCACTCCCACTCACCAAAACTCGAACCTGAGCACACATTCAGTCTCCACACCACAAACATAAACATAAATGACCTAGGCAAATATTACGCCTTTGTAATGTCTACCATTACTAAACTTGGATATGAGAGGAAATCCTTTAAAAAGCATTCATCCGCTGCACCCTAAACAACGTTTAACATGTTTGGTCATAAACTGCATCAAAAGTAACTGTAATATAGCTGATGACAATACAAAACAGAGCAAAGAGGAAAATTACCAACCGTCTAGTATCCACAAACATTTATTATTTGAACAAGGAAACAAAAATTCCTCCATAACAATCTCACTTCAACATGCTTGCCACTTACTTCCTTGCAACATCCAAACCAGTTCATAACCAACCATCAACTACCGATTAGAAGTACATCTGATCCCTTCCTCAGACTTGAACAAATATAACGAAAACAAACATATTCACAGAAATGACCCGACGACCACTATACTGCTGCCCTCCAATCCACTGAAGTAATAAGTGACAATGTCTACCACCACAGCACCTTACAACCACGTTGGAACATATCATTGGAGAAATTCTGCAATCCTATACGAAGAACGCTCCTTTCCAATGCCCGGAAGCACATCTACACCGTCATCGGCTCACTGATTGTAGTATTCTAAACATATGTCATATCGAGGGCATATATATATATATATATATATATATATATATATATATATATATATATATATATATATATATATATATATATATATATATATATATATATATATATATATATATATATATATATATATATATATATATATATATATATATATATATATATATATATATATATATATATATATATATATGGAGAGAATGAGTGAGGGAAGATTGACCAAGAGAATATATGTGTCAGAGGTGGAGGGAACAAGGAGAAGTGGGAGACCAAATTGGAGGTGGAAAGATGGAGTGAAAAAGATTTTGAGAGATCGGGGCCTGAACATACAGGAGGGTGAAAGGCGTGCAAGGAATAGAGTGAATTGGAACGATGTGGTATGCCGGGGTCGACGTGCTGTCAATAGATTGAACCAGGACATATAAAGCGTCTGGGGTAAACCATGGAAAGTTGTGTGGGGCCTGGATGTGGAAAGGGAGCTGTGGTTTCGGTGCATTATTACATGACAGCTAGAGACTGAGTGTGAACGAATGTGGCCTTTGTTGTCTTTTCCTAGCGCTACCTCGCACACATGAGGGGGAAGGGGTTGTTATTCCATGTGTGGCGAGGTGGCGATAGGAATGAATAAGGGCAGACAATATGAATTATGCACATGTGTATATATGTATATGTCTGTGTCTGTATATATATGTATACATTGAGATGTATAGGTATGTGTATTTGCGTGTGTGGACGTGTATGTATATACATGTACATGTGGATGGGTTGGGCCATTCTTTCGTCTGTTTCCTTGCGCTACCTCGCTAACGCGGGAGACAGCGACAAAGCAAAATAAGAAAAAATAAGAATATATATATATATATATATATATGTGTGTGTGATGTCTCCATGGTTGTTTAATTTGTTTATGGATGGGGTTGTTAGGGAGGTAAATGCAAGAGTTTTGGAAAGAGGGGCAAGTATGAAGTCTGTTGGGGATGAGAGAGCTTGGGAAGTGAGTCAGTTGTTGTTCGCTGATGATACAGCGCTGGTGGCGGATTCATGTGAGAAACTGCAGAAGCTGGTGACGGAGTTTGGTAAAGTGTGTGGAAGAAGAAAGTTAAGAGTGAATGTCAATAAGAGCAAGGTTATTAGGTACAGTAGGGTTGAGGGTCAAGTCAATTGGGAGGTGAGTTTGAATGGTGAGAGGCTGGAGGAAGTGAAGTGTTTTAGATATCTGGGAGTGGATCTGTCAGCGGATGGAACCATGGAAGCGGAAGTGGATCATAGGGTGGGGGAGGGGGCGAAAATTTTGGGAGCCTTGAAAAATGTGTGGAAGTCGAGAACATTATCCCGGAAAGCAAAAATGGGTATGTTTGAAGGAATAGTGGTTCCAACAATGTTGTATGGTTGCGAGGCGTGGGCTATGGATAGAGTTGTGCGCAGGAGGATGGATGTGCTGGAAATGAGATGTTTGAGGACAATGTGTGGTGTGAGGTGGTTTGATCGAGTAAGTAACGTAAGGGTAAGAGGGATGTGTGGAAATAAAAAGAGCGTGGTTGAGAGAGCAGAAGAGGGTGTTTTGAAGTGGTTTGGGCACATGGAGAGAATGAGTGAGGAAAGATTGACCAAGAGGATATATGTGTCGGAGGTGGAGGGAACGAGGAGAAGAGGGAGACCAAATTGGAGGTGGAAAGATGGAGTGAAAAGGATTTTGTGTGATCGGGGCCTGAACATGCAGGAGGGTGAAAGGAGGGCAAGGAATAGAGTGAATTGGAGCGATGTGGTATACAGGGGTTGACGTGCTGTCAGTGGATTGAATCAAGGCATGTGAAGCGTCTGGGGTAAACCATGGAAAGCTGTGTAGGTATGTATATTGCGTGTGTGGACGTGTGTATGTACATGTGTATGGGGGGGGTTGGGCCATTTCTTTCGTCTGTTTCCTTGCGCTACCTCGCAAACGCGGGAGACAGCGACAAAGTATAAAAAAAAAAAAAAAATATATATATATATATATACATAAATATATATATATATATATATATATATATATATATATATATATATATATATATATATATATATATATATATATATATATATATATTCATTTATTATAATTTGTCGCTGTCTCCCGCGTCAGCGAGGTGGTGCAAGGAAACAGACGAAAGAATAGCCCAACCCACCCACATACACATGTATATACAATTACGTCCACACACGCACATAGACATACCTATACATTTCAACATATACATATATATAGATACACAGACATATACATATATGCACACGTAAATAATTCATACTTGCTGCCTTTATTCATTCCCGTCGCCACCCCGCCACACATGAAATGACAACCCTCACATTCGTTCACACTCATTCTCTAGCTGTCATGTATAATGCACCAAAACCACAACTCCCTTCCCACATCCAGGCCCCACACAACTTTCCATGGTTTACCCCAGACGCTTCACATGCCCTGTCGACCCCCGTCTACCACATCGTTCCAATTTACACTATTCCTTGCGCGCCTTTCATCCTCCTGCATGTT
>NC_092286.1:20424219-20436818 GCF_036320965.1 Panulirus ornatus | reverse complement strand
TATATATATATATATATTATATATATATATATATATATATATATATATATATATATATATATATATATATATATATATATATATATATATATATATATATATATATATATATATATATATATATATATATATATATATATATATATATATATATATATATATATATATATATATATATATATATATATATATATATATATATATATATATATATATATATATATATATATATATATATATATATATATATATATATATATATATATATATATATATATATATATACATATTTGTTTATGATGGGGTTGTTAGGGAGGTGAATGCAAGAGTTTTGGAGAGAGGGGCAAGTATGCAGTCTGTTGTGGATGAGAAAGCGTGGGAAGTGAGTCAGTTGTTCGCTGATGATACAGCGCTGGTGGCTGATTCATGTGAGAAACTGCAGAAGCTGGTGACTGAGTTTGGTAAAGTGTGTGAGAGAAGAAAGTTGAGAGTAAAAGTGAATAGGAGCAAGGTTATTAGGTTCAGTAGGGTTGAGGGTCAAGTCAACTGGGAGGTAAGTGTGAATGGAGAAAAACTGGAGGAAGTGAGGCGTTTTAGATATCTGGGAGTGGATTTGGCAGCGGATGGAACCATGGAAGCGGAAGTGAATCATAGGCTGGGGGAGGGAGCGAAAATTCTGGGAGCGTTGAAGAGTGTGTGGAAGTCGAGAACATTATCTCGGAAAGCAAAAATGGGTATGTTAGAAGGAATAGTGGTTCCAACAATGTTGTATGGTTGCGGGGCGTGGACTATAGATAGAGTTGTGCGCAGGAGGGTGGGTGTTCTGAAAATGAGATGTTTAAGGACAATATGTGGTGTGAGGTGGTTTGATCGAGTAAGCAATAATAGGGTAAGAGAGATGTGTGGTAATAAAAAGAGTGTGGTGGAGAGAGCAGAAGAGGGTGTTTTGAAATGGTTTGGTCACATGGAGAGAATGAGTGAGGAAAGATTGACAAAGAGGATATATGTGTCAGAGGTGGAGGGAACGAGGAGAAGTGGGAGACTAATTTGGAGGTGGAAAGATGTAGTGAAAAAGATTTTCAGTGATCGGGACCTGAACATGCAGGAGGGTGAAAGGCGTGCAAGGAATAGAGTGAATTGGAACGATGTGGTATACCGGGGTCGACGTGCTGTCAATGGATTGAACCAGGGCATGTGAAGCGTCTGGGGTAAACCATGGAAAGTTCTGTGGGGTCTGGATGTGGAAAGGGAGCTGTGGTTTCGGTGCATTATTACATGACATCTAGAGACTGAGTGTGAACGAATGGGGCCTTAGTTGTCTTTTCCTAGCGCTACCTCGCACACATGAGGGGGGAGGGGGTTGTTATTCCATGTGCGGCGGGGTGGCGATGGGAATAAATAAAGGCAGACAGTATGAATTATGTACATGTGTATATATGTATATGTCTGTGTGTGTATATATATGTGTACATTTAGATGTATAGGTATGTATATTTGCGTGTGTGGACGTGTATGTATATACATGTGTATGTGGGTGGGTTGGGCCATTCTTTCGTCTGTTTCCTTGCGCTACCTCGCTAACGCGGGAGACAGCGACAAAGCGAAATATATATATGTCGTAGAAGGCGACTAAAAGGGAAGGGAGCGGGGGGCTGGAAATCCTCCCCTCTCATTTTTTTTCAAATTTTCCAAAAGAAGGAACAGAGAAGGGGGCCATATGAGGATATTCCCTCAAAGGCCCAGTCCTCTGTTCTTAACGCTACCTCGCTAATGCGGGAAATGGCGAATAGTATGAAAAAAAAAAAAAAAAAAAAAATATATATATATATATATATATATATATATATATATATATATATATATATATATATATATATATATATACCTGGGGATAGGGGATTAGGAATATTTCCCACGTATTCCCTGCGTGTCGTAGAAGGCGACTAAAAGGGGAGAGAGCGGGGGGTTGGAAATCCTCTCCTCTCTTTTTTTTTTTCTTTTTTTCAAAAAGAAGGAACAGAGGGGGCCAGGTGAGGATATTCCAAAAAAGGCCCAGTCTTCTGCTCTTAACGCTACCTCGCTATCGCGGGAAATGGCGAATAGTATGAAAAAAAAAAATATATATATATATATATATATATATATATATATATTTTTTTTTTTTTTTTTTTTTTATACTTTCTCGCTGTCTCCCGCGTTTGCGAGGTAGCGCAAGGAAACAGACGAAAGAAATGGCCCAACCCCCCCCCCCCATACACATGTACATACACACGTCCACACACGCAAATATACATACCTACACAGCTTTCCATGGTTTACCCCAGACGCTTCACATGCCTTGCTTCAATCCACTGACAGCACGTCAACCCCTGTATACCACATGACTCCAATTCACTCTATTTCTTGCCCTCCTTTCACCCTCCTGCATGTTCAGGCCCCGATCACACAAAATCTTTTTCACTCCATCTTTCCACCTCCAATTTGGTCTCCCTCTTCTCCTCGTTCCCTCCACCTCCGACACATATATCCTCTTGGTCAATCTCTCCTCACTCATTCTCTCCATGTGCCCAAACCATTTCAAAACACCCTCTTCTGCTCTCTCAACCACGCTCTTTTTATTTCCACACATCTCTCTTACCCTTACGTTACTTACTCGATCAAACCACCTCACACCACACATTGTCCTCAAACATCTCATTTCCAGCACATCCATCCTCCTGCGCACATCTCTATCCATAGCCCACGCCTCGCAACCATACAACATTGTTGGAACCACTATTCCCTCAAACATACCCATTTTTGCTTTCCGAGATAGTGTTCTCGACTTCCACACATTTTTCAAGGCTCCCAAAATTTTCGCCCCCTCCCCCACCCTATGATCCACTTCCGCTTCCATGGTTCCATCCGCTGACAGATCCACTCCCAGATATCTAAAACACTTCACTTCCTCCAGTTTTTCTCCATTCAAACTCACCTCCCAATTGACTTGACCCTCACCCCTACTGTACCTAATAACCTTGCTCTTATTCACATTTACTCTCAACTTTCTTCTTCCACACACTTTACCAAACTCAGTCACCAGCTTCTGCAGTTTCTCACATGAATCAGCCACCAGCGCTGTATCATCAGCGAACAACAACTGACTCACTTCCCAAGCTCTCTCATCCCCAACAGACTTCATACTTGCCCCTCTTTCCAGGACTCTTGCATTTACCTCCCTTACAACCCCATCCATAAACAAATTAAACAACCATGGAGACATCACACACCCCTGCCGCAAACCTACATTCACTGAGAACCAATCACTATATATATATATATATATATATATATATATATAATTGAGATTTTGTTTTTCTTCTCATTTGTAAATTCATCACAGTATCTTCTCATTATTCATACGTTTCTATTCACACATGTCTTGCATGTTATCCGGTCTCTGCCATTCGCCCTTGTTGTATCATATAAATATTTGTGTAGTATAGATAACAATAGATAGACGAGTTATGAATAAATGTTCTTAACTTTAAAAGTGGAGTGATAAAAATGTACCCATTAAAAATCTGATCGAACTGCAAAAGAAATCTTTCCTTGATTATCACTGCCATTGTTACTTTCCTCAAGTGTAGGCTAAAGATGGTGCTATCATCCATTCCGTCCAGTCTCCAACCAGCTGCATCAGAACACAGTATAGCCAGATTATCCATCAGCAACTTAAGAATAATCTCACATAACCTGACTCTGTACCGACAACTTTATATTGTTCACAACAATACTGTATCAAACAATATAACTACAGTCATTCACCAGTTTTGGTTGGTTTTGGTACTGGAGACTTGATCGAAGATTCTCGAAATCATAACAGACATGATTTTAACATAACATATATTTTCTGTGATGTTTATGAGTTCTCTGCTATAATTCTTAGCAATCTTTTGGAAATAGGCAAGGTTATGAAGGGTACCGTGATGTGTCTAGCTTTACGTCAGATATTCAGGATAATCTGTAAAGAACTCGACAGATTACTGGCTCGTTTAGTCAACGTTATCGACTTAGTTATCTTGACGAGACATAAGCTTCACAACACGACCTGTACCTGTACGACCTGAATCATTATAGCTTTCTTAATACATTTTATTTTTTCTTCTCTTTACGCACTTTTTTTTTTTACTCACGTTTCTGTCTTTGATCTCAGTTAGTGCCTTGTTTAGTTCAAGTATTGCTCAGGTCTCACTTGCTCCATTATCTAGAGTTCATGTACCTATCAGGTCTCACTGGATCTGTCATATATATTTCGTGTCCTCTTAAGGTCTCACTAACTTTATCATATTTAGTTCGTCACCTGTTCAAGTCACTCTGGCTCGATCATGATTAGTTCGGCGTGTACTGTTCAGGTCTACACTGGTTCTCTCATCGATATATCATTTATTCAGATTTTGTATTTGGTTCTACTTATATGAAATAAACCCAGATCATGCTACAATCGCTTTGATATATATCACACTCTTTGAACAGTTTGATCTTTATTTCCGAATGTCATCGTGCCAAAAGAAATCACTGATGTGGGTTTTACGTATCAGTGATCCCGTTTCCAGACGCACCAACGAACAAATTATTTGTTTCGTGGTAAAACGACAACAATCAAATCCACAAACTATCGAAAGTTGAGGAAGTATGATGGGCTGATCCTGTGAATACAGTGACATGAAAGTTCTGTGTATTGTTCACCAGCTGCATTCATTCATATCTTCACATTTGATCTATTCATTTGCAGTGTCCTACTCTCTCTCTCTCTCTCTCTCTCTCTCTCTCTCTCTCTCTCTCTCTCTCTCTCTCTCTCTCTCTCTCTCTCTCTCTCTCTCCTTACTTTTTGTCTGTAGTTTCTCTTCGTCCACAGATACCTCTGATATATATACTCTCTCTTTTGAGGAGTAACAGATCTCCCTGTGGGTTTCATTGTGCATAACGCTGGTGAAACATAAAAGGTACAAGAATAGAAATATGACGAGACAAAACGTGGGATGAAAGTAACAAAGAGATAGAAAAGATATCAGAGGAAACGGTTCATGTTCCATTACTTGGAACAAACGATGCTAAAACTTGAGTGATGAAATCTGAGATTACACGTTACTGGCACACACGGGCAACGCCCACAACACAACACAATACATACAACAGTCATTAATGTAAACAGTCATCTTTTGTTACTGGGATGATAAATAAGACTTGGTTAAAACATTTTTCTTACTAATTTTCTCTGTGTCAGAACATCACTGCTCTATCATGTTGCAGCCGTGTGGGCGGGCGGGTGAGTCGTTGCTGTGGTCATGACAGAACAATTTAGCAGGAGAAATGTAGGTCGCTTATCACTGTCTCCCCCGCGGGAAATATATAGTAATGGAAAAAGGTTTATCAGAGTTATTTTGGGGTGAAAATTACTAACCATTAATATATCAGGTGTGATGTAACCGGTTAAAGTATCCAAACGTTAGGTGAATAGAATTTAACCGAGGTGATCCCACTAAGGACCCTCCTGAAGTCACTCCTGTGTGTTTCCTTCATAATATCAACCTTCCCTTCATGGCCTTATATTGGATCCAAATCTCTTCCCTTGTAATTTTCTCTGACTTTCCTAGATCATACTATCATCAGGTCATCTCATGATCATATATGAGCATGACCCAAGAGCTAATCTCGGAGCAAGCAAGACGTGAGAAAAAAAAAAACCATGGACATCATTAAGTTTAGCATATATAGAAAATCACCAAAGTTTGTTCATATATCCATTATTACTCAGCTCAACATGACAGAGTTAAATCATTATCATTCAAGTCGATGTTCCTTAAGGCATTACGTATATGCAGTCCGAAATTTATTGATGATGAGTTTGAGAAGATATATTCTATCAGATCCAAGTTGAATTATCCTAGGTCCTTCATTGATAAAGCCCTTAAGATGGCAAAGAAATCATCTTATAGAATTAAGCCTAAACCTCCCCTTGACACCAAGAATTTTTAGTTCTCCATCTTAATGATAATTTTACATTAGTTCCCAGGTTGCTTTAATCTTTAAGTTAACGTAGCCTTCAGCAATAACAATAATATAAAGAATATTTTAATAGAAAAAAATTCAAGAAGTATTGCGGGCTGTTTACAGAATACCTTTTATAGATTGTAATATGTTTTATGCTGGGAAGACTGGAAACGATTTTTATGTTATACTTAACTAACATAAGTATAGTATAAGTGTTGTTAGCATTGTACAATGAGATTTGGACGTCTAAAAAGTTTCCAAACTCATGGCACTTTACGCACGTCATCCCCATCTCAAAAGGTTCTGGACGCCTTACGAATATCAACTCGTTTCGACCTATTGCATTAACGAGCTGCATTTGCAAGGTCATGGAGAGAATGGTTAATAAAAGGCTACTTCTTTTCATTATAATCGCAAAACTTATTAAATGATCAACAGTGTACATTCCGTAAACACAGAAGCCCAATGGATCATTTAATAAATTCAGAACATAACATTTTAGATACTTTAAAGAAAGATTTTTTAATTGCAGTTTTTTAGATTTGGAAAAAGCCTTTGACATGACATGGCGAAACGGAATATTAAGCAAACTTTATGCTATTAGTTTAAGAGGTTCTTTACCTGTTTTTATAGAAAAAATTTACACGACAGAACATTCGCTGTCAAGCTTACTGCATCAAACGTAATTTCGGACATATTTGTCCAAGAAAACGGGTTGCCTTGCAGCAAGGCAGCGTTTTGAGCCCAACATTATTTAATATTATGATTAATGATATTCTGTCTCCAGCTTCCGTCCCTCGAAACCTTAAATACTCACTTTATGCTGATGATTGTGCAATATGGCACTACTCGCTAATGCACAATTTTTGGCTGAGCGGGTTCAAATAACACTTGAATCCACTCAACGTTGGGCGCTACAGTGGGGATTTAAGTTTTCACCAGCTAAAAGTGTCGCGGTTGTTTTTACCCGTAAAAATAAAATCCCGAATGTGCAGCTAAATTAGACAACAACCCGATTCCCTTTTGTAATAACGTAAGATTTCTTGGGTTACATTTTAACCGAAGATTGAATTGGAAAAAACACATAGACTATTTGATTACAAATTGTAATAAGCGGTTGAATATTCTTAAATATCTCTCGGGCTCATTTTGGGGAGCCGACACGAAATCTTTATTAATGTTGTACAAGGCCATTATTAGAAGTAAACTAGACTATGGCTCTCAGGTGTATGCTTCGGCGAACGACTGTACCCTGAGAAGATTGGATGTGCTACAGAATAAATGTCTGCGAATGTGTCTTGGAGCTCTGTCATGTACCAGAGTTCCGCGATTGGAAGTTGAGGCAAATGTACCTCCTCTCCGGCTGCGTCGAGATGAATTAACATTAAAGTGTGGTATTCTGATGACCAGGAGAAGAAATGCTACTGCCAGTCGCCTGGCACAAGAATATGAACAGTTCGTCGAGAGAGGCGTCAAGCCCCTGGCCCTCAGAATACACTTCCTCAGTGAGAATTATGGTCTGATCGTGCAAGAAGTGGACACGCTGGTTAGAAACAAATTACCTCCTTGGGAACAGCCAAAAATAAAAACTAAGACCAACTGGCTCCCTGTGGCGAAAAGGAACGCGCCGGAGAGTGAGGTACACCAGCGATTCCGTTACGTCATCATCATATGTCCACTTCTACACAGATGGTTCCAATACAGGAGAGTGTGTGAGCGCAAGTGTGTGGTCGAATGAATGTTTACTTCGGTACAGACTACCGAACCATACAACTGTTTTCTGCGCGGAATCATTTGATATTGATAAGGCCATAGACTATGTAATTAATTTGATTCATATCAAATCAGTCATTTTCACCGATTCATTGTCAGCTCTTAAAGCTATAAACTTGGTTTATACCGAGTCAAATGAAATTGAGGGCAACATCATTGATAAACTAAATTCATGTAATAAAGATATCATCTTGATTTGGTTGCCTGGTCACTGCAACATTTACGGCAATGAGCAGGCAGACCGGCTGGCTAAGTCGACCTCAGAACTCGAGGGGGTCGTTCCGATCCCTCGGGAGCTAGGGTCCTGCCTTTCCTTGGGAAAGAATTCAATATTTTTCCTGTGGCAAAGTCAGTGGACCAGCCTGACTATACCAAGAAAATATAAACCACAAGTAGCGGACTGGACGACCTCGTACAGGAAGAATAGAAGAGAGGAAGTCGTCCTGGCCCGTCTACGTCTCAACTGTACCTACAGTACCCACCTACAACCATATATGAACCGAAACTTTCCAGCAAGATGTGAAACCTGCCAGTCCAATCTGACAATAGACCACCTCCTCACACAGTGTACGAAACATCATGAAAACAGGATGAGGCTGATAAATTACTTCAAGAAAAAAAAAAACACACCATCTACAATCTACTTGATAACGATAACAACAATATTAACCAATTGTTTATCTTTCTCAAGGAAACGGAAGTAATCGAGATGATATAATGGGATTCGTTGATTCGACTCAGTACCGGAGCTGGCTTCGGGGTGTGGCAGCTTTCGTTCTGGGCTGGTTGAGTGGTGGGCAAAGCAATTTGCTCATTATGCTGCTGACCAGGATCGGGGGTGGTTCTGCCTGGGGTTGGTTCCGTTATGGTGTCCAGCTGACGAGTTGGGGGCCTGAACATACAGTAGGGTGAAAGGCGTGCAGGGAATAGAGTGAATTGGAACGATGTGGTATACCGGGGTCGACGTTGAGGGGAGATTGGTATACATGGAGTGTTCAATGTTGTAAATAGAAATGCTAAAGAGCTTGTAGATTTGTGTGCTGAAAAAGGAATGGTGATTGGGAATACCTGGTTTAAAAAGAGAAACATACATAAGTTTTTTTTTTCTTTTTTTTTTTTGCTTTGTCGCTGTCTCCCGCGTTTGCGAGGTAGCGCAAGGAAACAGACGAAAGAAATGGCCCAACCCACCCCCATACACATGCCTTGATTCAATCCACTGACAGCACGTCAACCCCGGTATACCACATCGCTCCAATTCACTCTATTCTTTGCCCTTCTTTCACCCTCCTGCATGTTCAGGCCCCGATCACACAAAATCTTTTTCACTCCATCTTTCCACCTCCAATTTGGTCTCCCTCTTCTCCTGGTTCCCTCCACCTCCGACACATATATCCTCTTGGTCAATCTTTCCTCACTCATTCTCTCCATGTGACCAAACCATTTCAAAACACCCTCTTCTGCTCTCTCAACCACGCTCTTTTTATTTCCACACATCTCTCTTACCCTTACGTTACTTACTCGATCAAATCACCTCACACCACACATTGTCCTCAAACATCTCATTTCCAGCACATCCATCCTCCTGCGCACAACTCTATCCATAGTCCACGCCTCGCAACCATACAACATTGTTGGAACCACTATTCCTTCAAACATACCCATTTTTGCTTTCCGAGATAATGTTCTCGACTTCCACACATTCTTCAAGGCTCCCAGAATTGTCGCCCCCTCCCCCACCCTATGATCCACTTCCGCTTCCATGGTTCCATCCGCTGCCAGATCCACTCCCAGATATCTAAAACACTTCACTTCCTCCAGTTTTTCTCCATTCAAACTTACCTCCCAATTGAATTGACCCTCAACCCTACTGTACCTAATAACCTTGCTCTTATTCACATTTACTCTTAACTTTCTTCTTTCACACACTTTACCAAACTCAGTCACCAGCTTCTGCAGTTTCTCACATGAATCAGCCACCAGCGCTGTATCATCAGCGAACAACAACTGACTCACTTCCCAAGCTCTCTCATCCCCAACAGACTTCATACTTGCCCCTCTTTCCAAAACTCTTGCATTCACCTCCCTAACAACCCCATCCATAAACAAATTAAACAACCATGGAGACATCACACACCCCTGCCGCAAACCTACATTCACTGAGAACCATAAGTATACGTATGTAAGTAGGAGAGATGGCCGGAGAGCGTTATTGGATTATGTGTTAATTGATAGGCACGTGAAAGTGAGACTTTTGGATTTTGATATGCTGAGAGGTGCAACTAGAGGAATGTCTGATCATTATCTTGTTGAGGCGAAGGTGAAGATTTGTAGAGGTTTTCAGAAAAGAGGACAGAATGTTGGGGTGAAGAGAGTGGTGAGAGTAAGTGAGTTTAGGAAGGAGACTTGCTTGAGGAAGTACCAGGAGAGACTGAGTGCAGAATGGAAAAAGTTGAGAGCAGAGGACGTAAGGGGAGTGGAGGAGGAATGGAGATGGAGTGAGTATTTTGAAGGTTTGTTGAATTTGTTTGATGACAGGGTGGCAGATATAAGGTGTTTTGGTCGAGGTGGTGTGCGAAGTGAGAGGGTCAGGGAGAATGATTTGGTAAACAGAGAAGAGGTAGTGAAAACTTTGCGGAAGATGAAAGTCGGTAATGCGGTGGGTTTGGATGGTATTGCAGTGAACTTTATAAAAAAAAGGGGGTGACTATGCTGCTGACTGGTTGGTGAAGATATTCAATGTATGTATAGCTCATGGTGAAGTGCCTAAGGATTGGCGGAATGCATGCAGAGTGCCATTGTACAAAGGCAAAGGGGATGAAGGTGAGTGTTCAAACTACAGAGGTATTTGTTGAGTATTCCTGGAAAAGTATGTGGGAGAGTATTGATTGAAAGGGCGAGGGCATGTACAGAATATCAGACTGGGAAGAGCAGTGTGGTTTCAGAAGTGGTAGAGGACGTATGGATCAGGTATTTGCTTTGAAGAATGTATGTGAGAAATACTTAGAAAAACAAATGGATTTGTATGTAGCATTTATGAATCTGGAGAAGGCATATGATAGAGTTGATAGAGATGCTCTGTGGAAGTTATTAAGAGTATATGGTATGGTAGGCAAGTTGCTGGAAGCAGTGAAAAGTTTTTATCGAGTATGTAGGTAATACGTACGAGTAGGAAGAGAGGAAAGTGACCGGTTCTCAATGTATGTCGATTTGCGGCTGGGATGCGTGATGTCTCCATGGTTGTTCAATTTGTTTATGGATGAGGTTGTTAGGTAGGTGAATGCAAGAGTTTTGTAGAGGGGCAAGTATGAGGTCTGTTGTTGATGAGAGGGCTTGGGAAGTGAGTCAGTTGTTGTTTGCTGATGATACAGCGCTGGTGGCTGATTCGGATGAGAAACTGCAGAAGCTGGGGACTGAGTTGGGTAAAGTGTGTGAAAGAAAAAAGCTGAGAGCAAATGTGAATAAGAGCAAGGTTATTAGGTACGGTAGGGCTGAGGGAAAAGTCAATTGGGAGGTAAGTATGACTGAAGAAAAACTGGAGGAAGGGAAGCGCTTTAGATATCTGGGAGTGGATTTGGCAGAGGATGGATCCATCGAAGCGGAAGTGAGTCACAGGGTGGGGGAGGGGCGAAAGTTCTGGGAGCGTTGAAAAATGTGTGGAAGGCGAGAAAATTATCTCGGAAATTAAAAATGGGTATGTTTGAAGGAATA
The DNA here is from genome assembly GCF_036320965.1 of Panulirus ornatus. Classification (NCBI taxonomy): domain Eukaryota; kingdom Metazoa; phylum Arthropoda; class Malacostraca; order Decapoda; family Palinuridae; genus Panulirus; species Panulirus ornatus. The sequence continues at coordinate 20,425,304 of NC_092286.1, read as the reverse complement.
CTGGTTCCAACAATGTTATATGGTTGCGAGGCGTGAGCTATAGATAGAGTTGTGCGATGGAGGATGGATGTATTGGAAACGAGATGTTTGAGAACAATACGTGATGTAAGTAATGAAAGGGTAAGAGGGATTTGTAGTAGTAAAAAGAGTGTGGTTGAGAGAGCAGAAGATGGTGTATTGAAATGATTTGGTAACATGGAAAGAATGAGTGAGGAAAGATTGACAAAGAGGCTATATATGTCAGAAGTGGAGGGAACGAGAAGTGGGAGACCAAATTGGGGGTGGAAGGAGGGAATGAAAAAGATTTTGAGCGATCGGGGCCTGAACATGCAGGAAGGTAAAAGACGTGCAAGGAATACCTAGATGCGTGTTTGACCACTCTTTATCTTGCTTTGATAATTCTTTCACAATGATTTGGTTGATAATAATAGGATTTTCTTAAAAGTTACCTAGAGACAAGATAAAGTTATCAATATTAGCAGCGATGGTAGATACAATGACATTACGGGTTTCACAATCCGATGAGGGGTTCAATTTGACTGGATTGTTAAGGTGTACAGAGTGATCGTTTTATTGCCAGTGTTTAGCAATAGCATTACCGTGGTCACTTCTGCGTACTGAATGGCTGTGAATATAGCATCTCTTAGTTTCTGATTTACCTGTCTGTCCAGTTATACAACTTTACTTGCCTTAGAATAAACGGCGTGACTATTCCTATTTTTTTTTTTTTTTTTGCTTTGTCGCTGTCTCCCGCGTTTGCGAGGTAGCGCAAGGAAACAGACGAAAGAAATGGCCCAACCCACCCCCATACACATGCCTTGATTCAATCCACTGACAGCACGTCAACCCCGGTATACCACATCGCTCCAATTCACTCTATTCCTTGCCCTCCTTTCACCCTCCTGCATGTTCAGGCCCCGATCACACAAAATCTTTTTCACTCCATCTTTCCACCTCCAATTTGGTCTCCCTCTTCTCCTCGTTCCCTCCACCTCCGACACATATATCCTCTTGGTCAATCTTTCCTTACTCATTCTCTCCATGTGACCAAACCATTTCAAAACACCCTCTTCTGCTCTCTCAAC
>NC_092286.1:20421110-20424119 GCF_036320965.1 Panulirus ornatus | reverse complement strand
AGGCAAATGGGAATAAAGGTGAGTGCTCAATTTACACGAGGTATATGTTTGTTGAGTGTCTGGAAATTATGGTGGGGAGGGTATTGAATGATGAGGTCGTGAAGACATGTGCAGAGAATCAGATTGGGTAAGAGCAGTATGGTTTTCAAAAGTGATAGAAGATGTGTGGATTCAGGTGTTGTTTTGAAGAATTTACGTGAGGAAATACTTAGAAAAGCAAATGGATTTGTATGTAGCATTTATGAAGTGGGAATGCATATGATAGAGTTGATAGAGATGCTCTCTGTGGAAGGTATTAAGAACATATAGGGTGGGCGGGAAGTTGTTAGGAAGCAGTGAAAAGTTTTTATCGAAGATGTAAGACATTGTGTTCGTGTAGGAAGAGAGGAAAGTGAAGGTTCGTCTTTGTTAATGTTGGTTTCGACAGGGGTGTGTGATTGTCTCCATGGTTGTTTAATTTGGTTTATAAATTTGGGTTGTTAGGGAGGTGAATGCAGAGTCTTAACAGAGAGGCAAGTATGCAGTCTGTCATGGATGAGAGTGTTTGGAGGTGAGTATGAGTCATGTGTTTTCGCTGATGATACAGCGCCAGTGGCTGATTCGGATTGAGGATAAACTGCAGGAAACCGGTGTGACTGAGTTTGGTAAAGTTGTGTGAAAGAAGAAAGCTGAGAGAAATGTGAATATGAATATTATATATATATATTGATATATTAGATAATTTATATATATAATATATATATATATATATATATTTATATATATATATATATAATATATATATATATAGTATATAATTATATATAGATATATATATAATTCTTTCTTTCAAAACTATTGCCATCTCCCGCGGTAGCGAGGTAGCTGTTAAGAACAGGAGGACTGGGCCTTTGATGGGAAATATCCTCACCCCCCTGGCCCCTTCTCTGTTCCTTCTTTGGGAAAATCAAAAAAAAGAAAAAAAAATGAGGGGAGGATTTCCAGCCCACCGCTCCCTCCCTTGTAGTCGCCTTTTACGAATTATATATAGATTTATATACATATATATATATATATGTAATATATATATATATCTATATATATATATATATATTTATATATATATATATATATATATATATATATATATATATTATATATATATATTTATATATATATTATATATATATATATATATATTATTACACGTTGAGATGCATTGATATGTATATGTGCGGTGTTCGATGTGTGGACGTGTGTTTTTATAACCTGTGTATGTGGGGGGTTGGGCCATTCTTTTGACTTGGCACAGGAAAGTAAACATGTCTTGACCGTGGACCATCTTGGATGAAAAATAGGACATATGAATATAGAATGAGGAGACTGGTAAGGGTCAAGGGATAGAGACCTTTTTTCTTTTGGGGGGCCATTTTGTGAAGGGAAAAGAAAAATAAAAAAAACAAAAATTTCTTTTAATTTTGCTGTTTGGGAAAGAATGTATCATAAGGGCCCAACCCGGAGGCGGCCTCATACCAAAAACAAGGGGAAAAGCAAAAAAAGTCTTTTGTTGGTAGGGACCCAAGAAAAAGAAGTGGCCAGCCACGAAGGTAGAGCCCCGAAAAAAAACCCTCGGTGAACGGGAAAAGGGGGCCACGACTCGCAAGAGAGGGAAAAAGAGACGTCAAAAAGGAGAGGTGACAGCTGGAGAGTTGATTTTGGGAAGTGGAAATTTTTTAATTTTTCACATTGACTGAAAGGAGGTAAAGGGAAGGAGCCAGTCTAGATTTGGGAGCTGTACTGCATCAGCGGCGAATAAAAACTAGTTAAAAAAATGGAGCGGGGTTTTCCCACAAGAAAAAAAATCACACCCCCATTAAACGTAAGCAGTTTTTGGGGCCCAAAGTTTTTGGGTTAAAGGGTTCATATCAGGGGCTTCCAGGATAGAGTAAAATTTACTGAGTGCCAAACATGTTTATTCTATGCAGGAATGAATTTCAAAAGTTTTTTAATTCGATAAAGGGGAAAATACAAACGGAAATTACTTTTTTGTACGCTGCATTAAAACGGGTTGTTTTCCCTTCCTACCGATTTTGCCCTGCACAGGTCCGAATTAAGAGGGGAAATGGTTCAGTGAGAAAATAACGAGCACTGTTGAAAGTAAAGGGAAGGAGGAAGAATTAAAATAGGTCAATTTTTAAGTAAACGATATAAGCCTGAATAGTAGTAAACACTAAAGGGGAAGCCCATTCATGGATAGAAGAATGAAATGGGAGGGGCAGAAGCCTGAGGGACAGCGCCCCTGACAAGAATGAGAAGTATTTCAATAATGACCACAGCAAGGGAACAACTAGAGAGGAAGCTGTAAAATACGGGAAAAGGAGAAGTCACCCCCCAAAATGACCCCAGAAACGGAACAACTAGAGAGGAAGCTGTGCGTACAGAAAGGGAAATCTTTCCCAAATAATGACCACAGCAAGGAACAACAAGAGGGGAAGCTGGGGCGCCAAAGGGAGGGAGAAGCACCCAATAATGACCACAGCAAGGGAACAATAAGAGGAACTTTTCACTACAAAAAGGGGGAGAAGCAAAAACCGCTAAAGGAAGAAATTTTTGGGAATTAAAGACTTGTGAAACTCCTTATTGAATGGGTCTAGGGGAAAAAGGGGGCACGAAAAAACATTTTAAAAGCCCCTCGAGAAAAGAAACCTAGGGGTTAGTCCCCCCGGGAAGTTTTCAAGGGAAATTTGCACCATGAGAGCCGAATTAGGAAAAGAAAGAAAATGATAAGATCAAAAGTTTTTTAAGGAATTTTTAAGATGATTTCAAAAACTTTGGAGATAAAAGAAGCGAGAACGTCGGGCAATTTTTTGAAAAAGTTAAAAAATGTTTCCCGTCCTGAGGGGCTGGCTGCATCAAGGTGCGTTTTCCAGGGGGAGGACGTTTGGGTTTTCAGGCAGGGCAATTTAAAGGAAAGAAGGGTCAAATTCCCCCAAGATACGGGAGGTATGCCATCCATGCTCCTCGTACTTT
>NC_092286.1:20408610-20416110 GCF_036320965.1 Panulirus ornatus | reverse complement strand
ATGATATATGTGTCGGAGGTGGAGGGAACGAGGAGAAGAGGGAGACCAAATTGGAGGTGGAAAGATGGAGTGAAAAAGATTTTGTGTGATCGGGGCCTGAACATGCAGGAGGGTGAAAGGAGGGCAAGGAATAGAGTAAATTGGAGCGATGTGGTATACCGGGGTTGACGTGCTGTCAGTGGATTGAATCAAGGCATGTGAAGCGTCTGGGGTAAACCATGGAAAGCTGTGTAGGTGTGTATATTTGCGTGTGTGGACGTATGTATATACATGTGTATGGGTGGGGGTTGGGCCATTTCTTTCGTCTGTTTCCTTGCGCTACCTCGCAAGCGCGGGAGACAGCGACAAAGTATAATAAATAAATGTAAATATATATATATGTATGTGTGTGTGTGTGTATATATATATATATATATATATATATATATATATATATATATATATATATATATATATATATATATATATATATATATATATATATATATATATATATATATATATATATATATATATATATATATATATATATATATATATATATATATATATATATATATATATATATATATATATATATATATATATATATTTTATCCCTGGGGATAGGGGAGAAAGAATACTTCCCACGTATTCCCTGCGTGTCGTAGAAGGCGACTAAATGGGGAGGGAGCGGGTGGCTGGAAATCCCCCCCTCTCTTTTTTTTTTCCAAAACAAGGAAAAGAGAAGGGGGCCAGGTGAGGATATTCCCTCTAAGGCCCAGTCCTCTGTTCTCAACGCTATCTCGCTAACGCGGAAAATGGCGAATAGTTTGAAATATATATATATATATATATATATATATATATATATATATATATATATATATATATATATATATATATGATGTATTTACGAGCATACACGTGACGATCACAGATGAATTTGTAGACCACAAGGGAAAATCAAAGCAGGAAAATTTACCTAACTGCTTTTGTGTAATTCAACACATCTTCAGAAGCAAATAGTAACAAATCACAGATAGAGAAAAATGTACAGAGATACCAGTAAATGTTGACAGGATCACACCTTACACGGTAATGAAGCAGGCAGTGAGGGTAGTATGGTAACCCACGTGGAGTCAAAGGACACTCAGGTAACAAAACCCAACTCTGCTGCTCAGGTCACTATGGGCGCGTCAAGTCATCAACCTTCTTGTACAAGGCATTGGGATATAATTGTAAAATGGGGTTATCAAAACTAAGTAATCCTCTACTAACATTCAAATTCTTACCATCAGTCAACTGTAAAAGAGCAGATTCAAATAAATTTCTATTCATAAAACTTTTACACATTATGATTGAAGGAGCTCTGAACCAGATAATACGATGTGAGTTTTCATTCATGTGAGCGAACAGAGCACTAAATCACTGACCATTACCGCTTTCAGTTAATTTCTAGCTGTCATGTGTAATGTACCGAAATCAAAGCTCTCTATCCATATCAACACCCTACAGACCTCTCCATGGTTTACCCTGGAAGTTTCATATGCCCTTCAGTCTATTCCTGGGACGTTGACTCTTGCATACCAAATAATTCCAATTCGCTCTATATCCTGCACGACTTTCAACCTCCTGCATGTTCAGGCCCCGATCACTCAAAATCTTTTTTCACTTCATCTTTCCATCTCCAGTTTGGTCTCCCGTTCTCCTTGTTCCCTCCACTTCTTACACATATATCCTCTTTTCCAATCTTTCCTCACTCGTTCTCTACATCTGCAACCCATTTCAACATAACCTCTTTTGCTCTCTCAACCACACTCTTTTTATTTCCATACATTCCTCTTACCCTTTTATTACTTACTTGATCAAGCCAGCTCACACCACATATTGTTCTCCGCACAACCCTATCTATAGCCCATGCCTCGTAACCATATAATTTTGTTAAAACTGAACCATCATTCTTTTAAACATACCCATTTTTGCCCTTCGAGAAAACGTTCTCTCTTTCCACACATTTTTCATTGCTTCAGAACCCTTGCCCCCTCCCCGAACCTATGATTCATTTCCGTTTTCATGGTTCTATTTGCTGCTAAGTCCACTCCAAGATATCTAAAACCCTTCATTTCCTCCATTTATTTTTTCATTCAAACTTACCTTCCAAGAAACTTGTTCCTCAACCCTGTTGAACCAAACAACCTTGCTCTTCTTCACATTTACTCTCAACGTCCTTCTTTTACACATTTATACAAACTCAGTCACCAACTTCTGCAGTTTCTCACTCTAATCAGCCACCAAGGCTGTATCATCGACGAATAACAACTGACACTTCCCAGGTCGCCCCATATCCCTAACGGATTGCATACTCGCCCCTTTCTCCAAGACTCCTGCAGTTACCTGCCTAATCAATCTATTATTAAACAAATCAGACAACCATGATGGCAATACACCCCTACCGCAGTCCGATCTTCAATGGGAACTATTCATTCTCCTCTATTCTTCCTCGTACACACACCTTACACCCTTGATGAAAACTCACTGCTTCTGTTATCTTATCCCCCACACAATATATTCTTAGTACCTTCCATAAAGAATCTTTAAGAACCTTATGATATACTTTCTCCAGGTCTATAAATTTCACACAGAGATCCATCTGTTTTTCTGAGTATTTCTCACGCACATTCTTCAGAGAAAACACCTGATCCGAAAAAAAAGCTCTACCACCTCTGAATACACACTGCTTCTACCCAATCTGATGTTTTTCACATGCCTTCACTCTTTCAGTCAATACCCTCCCATACAGCTTACCAGTTATACTTAACAAACTTATACCTCTGTAGTTTGAACACTCACCTTTATCCCCTTTGCCAACATACATTCAGCCAATCGTCAGGCACTTCATGATCCATACATATATCGAATAACCTTACCAGCCAATCAACAACACATTCATCAACTTTCTCAATAAATTTTGCTGCTATACCACCCATTCTCACCGCCTTCACGGCATTCATCTTCGATTAGGCTTTCACCACCTCTTCTCTCTTCAACAAATCCTGACTCTCTCGCTTCGAGTGCTATCCCGATCAAACACTGTATATGCCAATATATCATCAAACATATTTAACAATCCTTCCAAATATTTACTCCATCTCCTCCTCATTCCACCACTACCGGTTATCACTTCCCCTTTTGCATCTCTCACCAATAATCACATTTGTTCTTTCTCACACAATTTACCTCCTTCCAAAACATTATTTTTTATTCTTTCTAAGAATTTAATGACACTCCCTCACCCCAACTCTCATTTGCTCTACATTCCAATTCCTGCACCTTCCTCTTGGCTTCCTGCTGCTTTCTCTAATACAACTGCCAATCATTTGCACTCCTTCCATGTTAGTACCGCTCAAATGCCTCTCTTTTCTCTAACTATCAACTTTAATTCTTCATTCCAACACTCAATACCCTTTTTAATCAGCTCACTTCCTACCTTTCCCATACCATATGCATCTCTTGCACATCCCATCACTGCTTCCTTAAATACCTTCCATTCTTCAACCACTCCCCTTACTTCATTTGCTCTCACCTTTTGCTATTCTACACTCAATCTCTGCTGGTATTTCTTCGAACAAGTCTACTTTCCGAGCTCATTTACTTTCACTACTCCCTTCTCCTCGACATTGTTTCCTATATTTCGAACGCCTCTACAAATTTTCACCCTCGTTTCAACAAGATAGTGATCGGACATCCCACCAGCTGCCCCTCTTAGCATATTTAGATCCAAAAGTTTCTCTTTTACGCGTCTATCCATCAAAACACCATCTAATGATGACCGTTGACCATCTCTCCTACTCACATGATTATATTTGTGTATACCCCTCTTTTTAAGGCAGGTTTTTCAATCACCAGTTTTTTTTCAGCTCAAAAATCCACAAGCTCTTCACCATATCCTTCCGTAACACTTAATACCTCTTGCGCCTAAATTCTACATTCAACTGCCACATTACTTACCGTCGCATTTAAATCACCTATCACTATAACCCAGTCTCGTGCATCAAAGCTGCTACCACACTCACTGAGCTGTTCCCAGAACACTTGCTTCTCATGATCATTTTTCTCACGGCCAGGTGCAAAAGCATCAATAATCACCCATCTCTCAACATCCACCTTCAGTCTTACCCACATCAATCTAGAATTTACTCCCTTACACTCGATCACACACTCAAACAACTCCCCATGCTTCAGTATTATTGCTACTCCTTCCGTAGCTCCTTCCTCTCACCAAACACTGAATTCATTCCAAGGACATATCCAAACTATTCTTCCCTTTACCCATAGGCTTCGTTCACTCGAAGCCAGAACATCATGGTTTCTTTCCTAAAACATATTACTTTTTCTCTCCTTTCTTTTCATCTTGGTTACATCTACACACATTTAGACACCCCAATCTGAGCCCTCGAAGAGGATGAGCACTACTCACTTAGCTCCTTCTTCTGTTTCTTCCTTTAGAAACTGAAATACAAGAGGGGGAGGGTTCCCAGCCTACAGCTCCCGCCCCCTTCAGTCGCCTTCTTCGACACGCGGGGAACATGGAAGTAGAATTCATTCTCCCCTTCGACACTGATTGAATATAATTGATAATGTAATATGAAATATATATATATATATATATATATATATATATATATATATATATATATATATATATATATATATATATATTTTTTTTTTTTTTTTTTTTGCTTTGTCGCTGTCTCCCGCGTTAGCGAGGTAGCGCAAGGAAACAGACGAAAGAAATGGCCCAACCCACCCCCATACACATGCCTTGATTCAATCCACTGACAGCACGTCAACCCCGGTATACCACATCGCTCCAATTCACTCTATTCCTTGCCCTCCTTTCACCCTCCTGCATGTTCAGGCCCCGATCACACAAAATCTTTTTCACTCCATCTTTCCACCTCCAATTTGGTCTCCCTCTTCTCGTTCCCTCCACCTCCGACACATATATCCTCTTGGTCAATCTTTCCTCACTCATTCTCTCCATGTGACCAAACGATTTCAAAACACCCTCTTCTGCTCTCTCAACCACACTTTTTATTTCCACACATCTCTCTTACCCTTACGTTACTTACTCGATCAAACCACCTCACACCACACATTGTCCTCAAACATCTCATTTCCAGCACATCCATCCTCCTGCGCACAACTCTATCCATAGTCCACGCCTCGCAACCATACAACATTGTTGGAACCACTATTCCTTCAAACATACCCATTTTTGCTTTCCGAGATAATGTTCTCGACTTCCACACATTCTTCAAGGCTCCCAGAATTTTCGCCCCCTCCCCCACCCTATGATCCACTTCCGCTTCCATGGTTCCATCCGCTGCCAGATCCACTCCCAGATATCTAAAACACTTCACTTCCTCCAGTTTTTCTCCGTTCAAACTCACCTCCCAATTGACTTGACCCTCAACCCTACTGTACCTAATAACCTTGCTCTTATTCACATTTACTCTTAACTTTCTTCTTTCACACACTTTACCAAACTCAGTCACCAGCTTCTGCAGTTTCTCACATGAATCAGCCACCAGCGCTGTATCATCAGCGAACAACAACTGACTCACTTCCCAAGCTCTCTCATCCCCAACAGACTTCATACTTGCCCCTTTTTCCAAAACTCTTGCATTCACCTCCCTAACAACCCCATCCATAAACAAATTAAACAACCATGGAGACATCACACACCCCTGCCGCAAACCTACATTCACTGAGAACCAATCACTTTCCTCTCTTCCTACACGTACACATGCCTTACATCCTCGATAAAAACTTTTCACTGCTTCTAACAACTTGCCTCCCACACCATATATTCTTAATACCTTCCACAGAGCATCTCTATCAACTCTATCATATGCCTTCTCCAGATCCATAAATGCTACATACAAATCCATTTGCTTTTCTAAGTATTTCTCACATACATTCTTCAAAGCAAACACCTGATCCACACATCCTCTACCACTTCTGAAACCACACTGCTCTTCCCCAATCTGATGCTCTGTACATGCCTTCACCCTCTCAATCAATACCCTCCCATATAATTTACCAGGAATACTCAACAAACTTATACCTCTGTAATTTGAGCACTCACTCTTATCCCCTTTGCCTTTGTACAATGGCACTATGCACGCATTCCGCCAATCCTCAGGCACCTCACCGTGAGTCATACATACATTAAATAACCTTACCAACCAGTCAACAATACAGTCATCCCCTTTTTTAATAAATTCCACTGCAATACCATCCAAACCTGTTGCTTGCCGGCTTTCATCTTCCGCAAAGCTTTTACTACCTCTTCTCTGTTTACCAAATCATTTTCCCTAACCCTCTCACTTTGCACACCACCTCGACCAAAACACCCTATATCTGCCACTCTATCATCAAACACATTCAACAAACCTTCAAAATACTCACTCCATCTCCTTCTTACATCACCACTACTTGTTATCACCTCCCCATTTGCGCCCTTCACTGAAGTTCACATTTGCTCCCTTGTCTTACGCACTTTATTTACCTCCTTCCAGAACATCTTTTTATTCTCCCTAAAATTTAATGATACTCTCTCACCCCAACTCTCATTTGCCCTTTTTTTTCACCTCTAGCACCTTTCTCTTGACCTCCTGTCTCTTTCTTTTATACGTCTCCCACTCAACTGCATTTTTTCCCTGCAAAAATCGTCCAAATGCCTCTCTCTTCTCTTTCACTAATACTCTTACTTCTTCATCCCACCACTCACTACCCTTTCTAATCAACCCACCTCCCACTCTTCTCATGCCACAAGCATCTTTTGCGCAATCCATCACTGATTCCCTAAATACATCCCATTCCTCCCCCACTCCCCTTACTTCCATTGTTCTCACCTTTTTCCATTCTGTACTCAGTCTCTCCTGGTACTTCCTCACACAGGTCTCCTTCCCAAGCTCACTTACTCTCACCACCCTCTTCACCCCAACATTCACTCTTCTTTTCTGAAAACCCATACAAATCTTCACCTTAGCCTCCACAAGATAATGATCAGACATCCCTCCAGTTGCACCTCTCAGCACATTAACATCCAAAAGTCTCTCTTTCGCGCGCCTGTCAATTAACACGTAATCCAATAACGCTCTCTGGTCATCTCTCCTACTTACATAAGTATACTTATGTATATCTCGCTTTTTAAACCAGGTATTCCCAATCATCATATATATATATATATATATATATATATATATATATATATATATATATATATATATATATATATATATATATATATATATATATATATATATATATATATATATATATATATATATATATATATATATATATATATATATATATATATATATATATATATATATATATATATATATATATATATACCGCAAACGACGGGCAGGTGTATAAAAGAAAAAGGCAGGAGGTCAAGACAAAGGTGCAAGAGGTAAAAAAGAGGGCAAATGAGAGTTGGGT
>NC_092286.1:20386326-20408510 GCF_036320965.1 Panulirus ornatus | reverse complement strand
ATTGACTGGTTCAGAGCTCCTTCAATCATAAAGTGTAAAAGTTTTTATTTATCTTATTTATTTATTTCACTTTGTCGCTGTTTCCTGCGTTAGCGAGGTAGAGCATGGAAACAGACGAAAGAATGGCAAAACCCACCCACATACACATGTATATACATACACATCCACACACGCACATATACATACCTATACATCTCAACGTATCCATGTATATACGCACACAGACATATACGTATATACCCACGTACATAATTCATACTGTATGCCCTTATTCATTCCCGACACCACTCCGCCACACATGAAATGATAACCCCCTCCCCCGCTAGGAAACGACAACAAATGCCACATTCTTTCACACTCAGTCTTTAGCTGTCATGTATAATGCACTAAAACCACAGCTCCCTTTCCACATCCAGGCCCCACAAAACTTTCCATGGTTTACCCCAGACGCTTCACATGCCCTGGTTCAATCTATTGACAGCACGTCGACCCCAGTATACCACATCGCTCCAATTCACTCTGTTCCTTGCACGCCTTTCACCCTCCTGCATGTTTAGGCAACCATTACTCAAAATCGTTTTCACTCCATCTTTCCACCTCCAATTTGTTCTCGAACTTCTCCTCGTTCCCTCCACCTCTGACACATATATCCTCTTTGTCAATCGTTCGTCACTCATTCTCTCCATGTGACCAAACCAATTCAAAACAGCCTCTTCTGCTCTCTCAATCACACTCTTTTTATTACCACACATCTCTCTTACCCTTTCATTACTTACTCGATCAAACCTCCTCACACCACATATTGTCCTCAAACATCTCATTTCCAGCACATCCACCCTCCTCCGCACAACTCTATCCATAGCCCACGCCTCGCAACAATATAACATTGTTGGAGCAACTATTCCTTCAAACATACCCATTTTTGCTTTCCAAGATAACGTTCTCGATTTCCACACATTTCTCAACGCTCCCAGAACTTTCGCCCCCCTCCCCCACCCTATGATTCACTTCCGCTTCCATGGTTCCATCCGCTGTTCAAATCTACTCTCAGATATCTAAAATACTTCACTTCCACTAGGTTTTCTCCATTCAAACTTATCTCCCAATTGACTTGTCCCTCAACCCTACTGTATCTAATAGCCTTGCTCTTATTCACATTTACTCTCAGCTTTCTGTTTCACACACTTTACCAAATTCAGTCACCAGCTTTTGCAGTTTCTCACCCGAGTCAGTCACCAGCGCTGTATCATCAGCGAACAACAACTGACTCACTTCCCAAGCTCTCTCATCCAGAACAGACTGCATACTTGCCCCTCTTTCCAAAACTCTTGCATTCACCTCCCTAACAGCTCCATCCATAAACAAATTAAACAACCATGGAGACATCACGCACACCTGCCACAAACCAACATTCACTTTTCTCTCTTCCTACACGCACATATGCCTTACATCCTCGATAAAAACTTTTCACTGCTTCATACAACTTGCCTCCCACATCATATACTCTTAATACCTTCCACAGAGCATCTCTATTAACTCTATCACATGCCTTCTCCAGATTCATAAATGCTGCATAAAAATTCATTTACTTTTCTAAGTATTTCTCACATATATTCTTCAAAGCAAACACCTGATCCACACATCCTCTACCACTTCTGAAACCATACTGCTCTTCCCCATTCTGATGCTCTGTACATGCTTTCACCTTCTCAATCAATACCCTCCCATATAATTTCCCAGGAATACTCAACAAACTTATACTTGTGTAATTTGAGCAATCACCTTTATCCCATTTGCCTTTGTACAATGGCACTATGCAAGCATTCCGCCAATCTTCAGGCACGTCACCGTGCGTCATACATACATTACATAACCTTACCAACCAGTCAACAATACAGTCACCCCCTTTTTTAATGAATTCCACTGCAATACCATCCAAACCTGCTGACTTGCCGGCTTTTATCTTCCGCAAAGCTTTTAGTACCTCTTCTCTGTTCACCAAATCATTTTCCCTAACCCTCTCACTTTTTGCACACCACCTAGACCAAAACACCCTATATCTGCCACTCTATCATCAAACACATTCAACAAACCTTCAAAATGCTCACTTTATCTCCTTCTCACATCATCACTACATGCTATCACCTCCCCATTTGCCCCCTTCATTGATGTTCCCATTTGTTCCCTTGTCTTACTCACTTTATTTACCTCCTTCCAAAACATCTTTTTATTCTCCCTAAAATTTAATGATACTCTCTCACCCCCACTCTCATTTGCCCTTTTTTTCACCTCTTCTACCTTTCTCTTGACCTCATGCCTCTTTCTTTTATACATCTTCCACTCATTTTCATTTTTTCCTTGCAAATTCGTCCAAATGCGTCTCTTTTCTCTTTCGCTAACAGTCTTACTTCTTCATCCCACCACTCACCACACTTTATAATATGCCCACCTCCCACGCTTCTCATGCCACAAGCATCTTTTGTGCAAGCCATCACTGCTTCCCTAAATACATCTCATCCCTCCCCGACTCCTCTTACGTCCTTTGTTCTCACCATGTTCCATTCTGCACTCAGTCTCTTCTGGTACTTCCTCACAGAAATCTCCTTCCCAAGCTCAGTTACTCTCACCACGATCTTCACCCCAACATTCTCTCTTCTTTTCTGAAAACCTATACATATCTTCACCTTCGCCTCCACAAGATAATGATCAGACATCCCTCCAGTTGCACCTCTCAGCACATTAACATCCCGAAGTCTCTCTTTCGCGCGCCTATCAATTAACACATAGTCCAATAACGCTCTCTGGCCATCTCTCCTACTTACATATTTATACTTATGTATATCTCTCTTTTTAAACCAGGTATTCCCAATCACCAGTCCTTTTTCAGCACATAAATCCACAAGCTCTTCACCATTTCCATTCACAACACTGAACATCCAATGTACACCAATCATTCCCTCAACTGCCACATTACTCACCTTTGCATTCAAATAACCCATCACTATAACCCGGTCTCGTGCATGAAACCTACTAACACACTCACTCAGCTGCTCCCAAAACACTTGCCTCTCATGATCTTTCTTCTCATGCCCAGGTGCATATGCACCAATAATCTCCTTTCTTACACTCTATCACATACTCCCACTACTTCTATTTCAGGAGCATTGCTACTCCTTCCCTTGCTCTTGTCCTCTCATTAACCCCTGAATTTACTCCCAAGACGTTCCCAAACCAATTTTCCCCTTTACCCTTGAGCTTCATTTCACTCAGAGACAAAACATCCAAGTTTTTTTCCTCAAACATTCTACCTATCTCTCCTTTTTTTCTCATCTTGGTTACATACACACACATTTAGACACCCCAATCTAAGCCTTCGAGGAGGATGAGCACTCCCTGCGTGACTCCTTCTTCTGTTTCCCCTTTTAAAATGTTAAAATACAAGGAGGGGAAGGTTTCTAGCTCCCCGCTCCCGTCTCCTTTAGTCGCCTTCTACGACACGTGAGGAATGCGTGGGAAGTATTCTTTCTCCCCTATCCCCAGGGATTGAAATTTATGATTCTGTTCTTTTACAATTGGTTGATGGTAAGAATTTGAATGTTAGTAGAGGATTACTTAGTTTTGACAACCCCATTTTACAATTATATCGCAATGACTTGTGCAAGAAGGTTGATGACTTGACGCGCCCATAGTGACCTGAGCAGTAGAGTTGGGTTTTGTTACCTGAGTGTCCTTTGACTCCGCGCGGGTTACCATACTACCCTCACTGCCTGCTTCATTACCGTGTAAGGTGTGATCCTGTCAACATTTACTGGTATCTCTGTACATTTTTCTCTATCTGTGATTTGTTACTATTTGCTTCTGAAGATGTGTTGAGTTAAACGAAAGCGCTTCGGTAAATTTTCCTGCTTTGGTTTTCCTTTGTGGTCTACAAATTCATCTATGATCGTCACGTGCATGCTCGTAAATACATCATATACATATACATATACATATATATGCAGTTGAAATAGCAGTTCATTAGGAGTTCATACAATCTTATTTAACATGAAATTTTTCTATACATGTGGCACATGTTTCGTTGAGATAATCCACCTCATCAGGTG
Source organism: Panulirus ornatus (assembly GCF_036320965.1). NCBI lineage: Eukaryota > Metazoa > Arthropoda > Malacostraca > Decapoda > Palinuridae > Panulirus > Panulirus ornatus. Next base: position 20,404,407 of record NC_092286.1, on the reverse strand, counting down.
CCAGTACTTAACAAAGTTATTAACATCCCAACATCACACTAGATTCCCGCCGTCCAACACCAATCTTTATAGACCAAGCACTGTCTGCTTTGTCTGGTCGTAACCGTTGTAAGGGAGAGTTATTAAGGGAAGTCACGTGACGGAGATTGACCTGGGTAGCTGGGTGTGTCTTGAACAACTATCTTATGTTCTCGTGTTTTGTAAATTCCCTCATAATGATTTGGTTAAAGCTAGGATGGGCTTTAGAATTGCCTGGGGACAAATTAAAGTTCTAAGTATTAGCAATTAAGACAGATTCAATGACGTTGCGAGTGGCATAATCAACATAGGGGTATATAATAAAGGGATTTTCAAGATCTATGGGATGATCATTTTCATGAGAATGCTTAGCGATCGCATTTTGTGGTCATCCCTGAGTACTGAATGACGCTGCAAATAACGCCTCTTCGTTACAGTCTTACCAGTCTGGCCTACATAAATATATTTACATGCCTTGCACCTGACGAATTAAACACTCCCAGTTATTGCATGATTTGGCCTACTGCTTATCAAGGTCTTACTGATGGTGTTATTGTAATGGAAAGCAACATTACAAGCACGGGAGAAAACGATTGAAGCCCTGGAATGACCTTCGTGTACAATGTGATCTCGGAAGATTCACTTCCTCCCTTCATCATACCTACCTACCTACTCCCACCAATTATATCTTTTCCACTTTCTTTCGCGAAAAGTCTGCCAAGTAGCCTCCTAGCTACAAGTACGAGGAGCATGGATGGCATACCTCCACGTATCATGAGGGAGTCTGATCCTTCTTTCTTATATCTGCTCTGCCTGAAAACCTAAACAGTCCTCTCCTCTTGGAAGCGCACCTTGATGCAGCCAGCCCCTCAGAACGGAAGCACTTCTAACTTTCTCAACTATTGCCTCGACGTTCTCGCTTCTTCTATCTCCAAAGTTTTTGAAACTCATCTTAAATCTTCCATAAAATCTTTTGATCTTATCATTTTCTTTCATATCACTAATACGGCTCTCATGGTGCAAGTTCCATTGATCTTCCTTGCGGGACTAACCTCTAGGTATCTTCTCTCGAGGACTTTGATAGATGTTTTGTCGTGACCGCCTTTACCTCTAGACCATTCAATAAGGAGCTGCACAAGTCTTTAATTCCAAAACTTTCTTCCTTTAGCGTTCTTGCTTCTCCCTCTTCTGTAGTGTACAGCTTCCTCTCTAGTTGTTCCGTTGCTGTGGTCATTATTGGAGTGACTTCTCCCTCTTCTGTAGCGCACAGCTTCCTCTCTAGTTGTTCCGTTGCTGTGGTCATTATTGGAATGACTTCTCCCTCTTCTGTAGCGCACAGCTTCCTCTCTAGTTGTTCCGTTGCTGTGGTCATTATTGGAGTGACTTCTCCTTCTTCTGTAGTGTACAGCTTCCTCTCTAGTTGTTCCGTTGCTGTGGTTATTATTGAAGTGACTTCTCATTCTTGTCAGGAGCGCTGTCCCTCAGGCTTCTGTCCCATCACCATATCATTCTTCTATCCATGAATGGTCTTCCTTCAGTGTTTACTACTATTCAGTCTTATATCGATGACTAACATCGACCTATTTCAATTCTTCCTCCTCTCTTGACTACAACAGTGCTCGTTATCTTCTCTCACTGAACACATTTCCCATCTTAATACGGACCTGTGCAGCAACTCGGAATGCGAACGTAACAACCAGTTTTAATGCAGCAGTACAAAAACGCAATTTCCGTATGTATCTCACTTTATCGAATTAGAAACTTCTGAAATTCATTCCTGCTATAGAATAAACATGTTAGGCACATCAGTAACTTTCACTCTATCCTGGAAAGCCACTGATATGAACTTCACAAAATCTTTGTCCCAAAAGCTGCTTACGTTTAATAGGGGCTGTGATTATTTTTCTTGTGACAACCAGCTCCATTTTTAAACTAGTTTCATTCGCCGCTGTATGCAGTACAGCTCGTAAATCTAGACTGGCTCCTTCTTCACCTCACTTTCAGTCAATGTGAAATTAAAACCTTTCCACTTCCACATAATCAACTCTCCAGCTGTCACCTCTCTTCGACAGTCTCTTTCCGTCTCTTGCGATGTCGCTGGCCTTTTCCTGTTCACCGAGTTTTATTTCGGTCTCTACCTTCGTGAGCTGACCACTTCTTAGGCTTGGACTCGTACCACACAATAGACTCTTGCTTCCCATAGTTTCGGTATGAGGACCAGCCTCACGAGGATTGACCGTTATGATACATTCTTTCCTCAAGCAGCAAAGTTATGAAATTTCGTTTTTCATTTATCATTCCATCTTCACATAACTGTCCCTCCAAAAGAAAAAAGGTCTGCTATCCCTTGACCCTTACCAGTCTCCTCATTCTATATTCATATGTCTATTTTTCATCCAAGATGTCCACGGTCAAGACATGTTTACTTTCCTGTGCCAAGTCAAAAGAATGGCCCAACCCACCCACATACACATGTATATAAATACACGTCCACACACGCACATATACATATCTATGCATCTCAACGTGTATATATATATATATATATATATATATATATATATATATATATATATATATATATATATATATATATATATATATATATATATATATATATATATATATATATATATATATATATATGTCGTAAAAGGCGACTAAAAGGGGAGGGAGCGTGGGGCTGGAAATCCTCACCTCTTTTTTTTTTTTCTTTTTTTTGATTTTCCAAAAGAAGGAACAGAGAAGGGGGCCAGGTGAGGATATTCCCTCAAAGGCCCAGTCCTCTGTTCTTAATGCTACCTCGCTAACGCGGGAGATGGCAAATAGTTTGAAAGAAAGAAATATATATATATATATATATATATATATATATATATATATATATATATATATATATATATATATATATATATATATATATATATATATATATATATATATATATATATATATATATATATATATATATATATATTCATATTCACATTTCTCTCAGCTTTCTTCTTTCACACACTTTACCAAACTCAGTCACCGGTTTCTGCAGTTTCTCATCCGAATCAGCCACTGGCGCTGTATCATCAGCGAAACACAAGTGACTCACCTCCCAAGCTCTCTCATCCATGACAGACTGCATACTTGCCTCTCTTTTCAAAACTCTTGCATTCACCTCCCTAACAACCCAATTTATAAACAAATTAAACAACCATGGAGACATCACACACCCCTGTCGCAAACCGACATTCACTAAGAACCAATCACTTTCCTCTCTTCCTACACGAACACATGTCTTACATCTTCGATAAAAACTTTTCACTGCTTCTAACAACTTCCCGCCCACCCTATATGTTCTTAATACCTTCCACAGAGCATCTCTATCAACTCTATCATATGCATTCTCCACATTCATAAATGCTACATACAAATCCATTTGCTTTTCTAAGTATTTCTCACGTAAATTCTTCAAAACAAACACCTGATCCACACATCTTCTATCACTTTTGAAACCATACTGCTCTTACCCAATCTGATGCTCTGCACATGTCTTCACCCTCTCAATCAATACCCTCCCCAATAATTTCCCAGGACTACTCAACAAACTTATACCTCTGTAAATTGATCACTCACCTTTATCCCCTTTGCCTTTGTACAATGGCACTCTGCAAGTATATATATATATATATATATATATATATATATATATATATATATATATATATATATATATATATATATATATATATATATATATATATATATATATATATATATATATATATATATATATATATATATATATATATATATTTTTTTTTTTTTTTTATACTTTGTCGCTGTCTCCCGCGTCTGCGAGGTAGCGCAAGGAAACAGACGAAAGAAATGGCCCAGCCCCCCCCCCCATACACATGTACATACACACGTCCACACACGCAAATATACATACCTACACAGCTTTCCATGGTTTACCCCAGACGCTTCACATGCCCCGACTCAATCCACTGACAGCACGTCAACCCCGGTATACCACATCGCTCCAATTCACTCTATTCCTTGCCCTCCTTTCACCCTCCTGCATGTTCAGGCCCCGATCACACAAAATCTTTTTCACTCCATCTTTCCACCTCCAATTTGGTCTCCCTCTTCTCCTCGTTCCCTCCACCTCCGACACATATATCCTCTTGGTCAATCTTTCCTCACTCATTCTCTCCATGTGCCCAAACCATTTCAAAACACCCTCTTCTGCTCTCTCAACCACGCTCTTTTTATTTCCACACATCTCTCTTACCCTTACGTTACTTACTCGATCAAACAACCTCGCACCACACATTTTCCTCAAACATCTCATTTCCAGCACGTCCATCCTCCTGCGCACAACTCTATCCATAGCCCACGCCTCGCAACCATACAACATTGTTGGAACCACTATTCCTTCAAACATACCCATTTTTGCTTTCCGAGATAATGTTCTCGACTTCCACACATTTTTCAAGGCTCCCAAAATTTTCGCCCCCTCCCCCACCCTATGATCCACTTCCGCTTCCATGGTTCCATCCGCTGACAGATCCACTCCCAGATATCTAAAACACTTCACTTCCTCCAGTTTTTCTCCATTCAAACTCACCTCCCAATTGACTTGATCCTCAACCCTACTGTACCTAATAACCTTGCTCTTATTCACATTTACTCTTAACTTTCTTCTTCCACACACTTTACCAAACTCAGTCACCAGCTTCTGCAGTTTCTCACATGAATCAGCCACCAGCGCTGTATCATCAGCGAACAACAACTGACTCACTTCCCAAGCTCTCTCATCCCCAACAGACTTCATACTTGCCCCTCTTTCCAGGACTCTTGCATTTACCTCCCTAACAACCCCATCCATAAACAAATTAAACAACCATGGAGACATCACACACCCCTGCCGCAAACCTACATTCACTGAGAACCAATCACTTTCCTCTCTTCCTACACGTACACATGCCTTACATCCTCGATAAAAACTTTTCACTGCTTCTAACAACTTGCCTCCCACACCATATATTCTTAATACCTTCCACAGAGCATCTCTATCAACTCTATCATATGCCTTCTCCAGATCCATAAATGCTACATACAAATCCATTTACTTTTCTAAGTATTTCTCACATACATTCTTCAAAGCAAACACCTGATCCACACATTCTCTACCACTTCTGAAACCGCACTGCTCTTCCCCAATCTGATGCTCTGTACATGCCTTCACCCTCTCAATCAATACCCTCCCATATAATTTACCAGGAATACTCAACAAACTTATACCTCTGTAATTTGAGCACTCACTCTTATCCCCTTTGCCTTTGTACAATGGCACTATGCACGCATTCCGCCAATCCTCAGGCACCTCACCATGAGTCATACATACATTAAATAACCTTACCAACCAGTCAACAATACAGTCACCCCCTTTTTTAATAAATTCCACTGCAATACCATCCAATCCTGCTGCCTTGCCAGCTTTCATCTTCCGCAAAGCTTTCACTACCTCTTCTCTGTTTACCAAATCATTTTCCCTAACCCTCTCACTTTGCACACCACCTCGACCAAAACACCCTATATCTGCCACTCTATCATCAAACACATTCAACAAACCTTCAAAATACTCACTCCATCTCCTTCTCACATCACCACAACTTGTTTTCACCTCCCCACTTGCGCCCTTCACCGAAGTTATATATATATATATATATATATATATATATATATATATATATATATATATATATATATATATATATATATATATATATATATATATATATATATATATATATATATATATATATATATATATATATATATATATATATATATATATATATATATATATATATATACATATGTATGTAATGGAAGTAAGGGGAGTGGGGGAGGAATGTGATTTATTTAGGGAATCAGTGATGGATTGCGCAAAAGATGGTTTTGGCATGAGAAGAGTGGGTGGTGGGTTGATTAGAAGGGGTAGTGAGTGGTGGGATGAAGAAGTAAGATTATTAGTGAAAGAGAAGAGAGAGGCATTTGGACGATTTTTGCAGGGAAAAAATGCAATTGAGTGGGAAATGTATAAAAGAGAGACAGGAGGTCAAGAGAAAGGTGCAAGAGGTGAAAAAGAGGGCAAATGAGAGTTGGGGTGAGAGAGTATTATTAACTTTTAGGGAGAATAAAAAGATGTTCTGGAAGGAGGTAAATAAACTGCGTAAGACAAGGGAGCAAATGGGAACTTCAGTGAAGGTCGCAAATGGAGAGGTGAAAACAAGTAGTGGTGATGTGAGAAGAAGATGGAGTGAGTATTTTGAAGGTTTGTTGAATGTGTTTGATGATAGAGTGGCAGATATAGGGTGTTTTGGTCGAGGTGGTGTGCAAAGTGAGAGGGTTAGGGAAAATGATTTGGTAAACAGAGAAGAGGTAGTAAAAGCTTTGCGGAAGATGAAAGTAGGCAAGGCAGAAGGTTTGGATGGTATTGCAGTGGAATTTATTAAAAAACGGGGTGACTGTATTATTGACTGGTTGGTAAGGTTATTCAATTTATGTATGACTCATGGTGAGATGCCTGAGGATTGGCGGAATGCGTGCATAGTGCCATTGTACAAAGGCATACATTCACTGAGAACCAATCACTTTCCTCTCTCCCCACACGTACACATCCCTTACATCCTCGATAAAAACTTTTCACTGCTTCTAACAACTTTCCTCCCACACCATATATTCTTAATACCTTCCACAGAGCATCTCTATCAAATCTATCATATGCCTTCTCCAGATCCATAAATGCTACATACAAATCCATTTGCTTTTCTAAGTATTTCTCACATACATTCTTCAAAGCAAACACCTGATCCACACATCCTCTACCACTTCTGAAACCACACTGCTCTTCCCTAATCTGATGCTCTGTACATGCCTTCACCCTCTCAATCAATACCCTCCCATATAATTTACCAGGAATACTTAACAAACTTATACCTCTGTAATTTGAGCACTCACTTTTATCCCATTTGCCTTTGTACAATGGCACTATGCACGCATTCCGGCAATCCTCAGGCACCTCACCATGAGTCATACATACATTAAATAACCTTACCAACCAGTCAACAATACAGTCACCCCCTTTTTTAATAAATTCCACTGCAATACCATCCAAACCTGCTGCCTTCCCGTCTTTCATCTTCCGCAAAGCTTTCACTACCTCTTCTCTGTTTACCAAATCATTTTCCCTAACCCTCTCACTTTGCACACCACCTCGACCAAAACACCCTATATCTGCCACTCTATCATCAAACACATTCAACAAACCTTCAAAATACTCACTCCATCTCCTCACATCACCACTATTTGTTATCACCTCCCCATTTGCGCCCTTCACTGAAGTTCCCATTTGCTCCCTTGTCTTACGCACTTTATTTACCTCCTTCCAGAACATCTTTTTATTCTCCCTAAATTTTAATATATATATATATATATATATATATATATATATATATATATATATATATATATATATATATATATATATATATATATATATATATATATATATATATATATATATATATATATATATATATATATATATATATATATGTATATATGTATATATATATATATATATATATATATATATATATATATATATATATATATATATATATATATATATATATATATATATATATATATATATATATATATATATATATATATATATATAATATATATATATATATATATATATATATATATATATATATATACATACATATATATATATATATATATATATATATATATATATATATATATATATATATATATATATATATATATATATATATATATATATATATATATATATATATATATATATATATATACATATATATATATATATATATATATATATATATATATATATATATATATATATATTATCCCTGGGAATAGGGGATAAAGAATACTTCCCACGTATTCCTTGCGTGTCGTAGAAGGCGACTAAAAGGGGAGGAGCGGGGGTCTGGAAATCCTCCCCTCTCATTATTCTTTTTTTAATTTTCCAAAAGAAGGAACAGGGAAGAGGGCCAGTGATGATATTCCCTCAAAGGCCCATTTTCTCTGTTCTTAACGCTACCTCGTTAATACGGGAAATGGCAAATTGTTTGAAAGAAAAAAAAAAAAATATATATATATATATATATATATATATATATATATATATATATATATACATATATATAATACATATATATATATATATATATATATATATATATATATATATATTATATATATATATATATATATATATATATATATATATATATACAAAATGTTCTTTCTTTTTTTTTCCGCTGGCTCCCGCGTTTGCGAGGAAGTGCAAGGAAACAGACGAAAGAAATGGCCCAACCCACCCCCATACACATGTATATACATACGTCCACACACGCAAATATACATACCTACACACCTTTCTATGGTTTACCCCAGACGCTTCACATGCCGTGATTCAATTCACTGACAGCACGTCAACCCCGGTATACCACATCGATCCAATTCACTCTATTCCTTGCCCTCCTTTCACCCTCCTGCATGTTCAGGCCCCGATCACACAAAATCTTTTTCACTCCATCTTTCCACCTCCAATTTGGTCTTCCTCTTCTCCTCGTTCCCTCCACCTCCGACACATATATCCTCTTGGTCAATCTTTCCTCACTCATTCTCTTCATGTGCCCAAACCACTACAAAACACCCTCTTCTGCTCTCTCAACCACGCTCTTTTTATTTCCACACATCTCTCTTACCCTTACGTTACTCACTCGATCAAACCACCTCACACCACACATTGTCCTCAAACATCTCATTTCCAGCACATCCATCCTCCTGCGCACAACTCTATCCATAGCCCACGCCTCGCAACCATACAACATTGTTGGAACCACTATTCCCTAAAACATACCCATTTTTGCTTTCCGAGATAATGTTCTCGACTTCCACACATTCTTCAAGGCCCCCAGAATTTTCGCCCCCTTCCCCCACCCTATGATCCACTTCCGCTTCATGGTTCCATCCGCTGCCAGATCCACTCCCAGATATCTAAAACACTTCACTTCCTCCAGTTTTTCTCCATTCAAACTCACCTCCCAATTGACTTGACCCTCAACCCTACTGTACCTAATAACCTTGCTCTTATTCACATTTACTCTTAACTTTCTTCTTCCACACACTTTACCAAACTCAGTCACCAGCTTCTGCAGTTTCTCACATGAATCAGCCACCAGCGCTGTATCATCAGCGAACAACAACTGACTCACTTCCCAAGCTCTCTCATCCCCAACAGACTTCATACTTGCCCCTCTTTCCAAAACTCTTGCATTTACCTCCCTAACAACCCCATCCATAAACAAATTAAACAACCATGGAGACATCACACACCCCTGCCGCAAACCTACATTCACTGAGAACCAATCACTTTCCTCTCTCCCACACGTACACATGCCTTACATCCTCGATAAAAACTTTTCACTGCTTCTAACAACTTTCCTCCCACACCATATATTCTTAATACCTTCCACAGAGCATCTCTATCAACTCTATCATATGCCTTCTCCAGATCCATAAATGCTACATACAAATCCATTTGCTTTTCTAAGTATTTCTCACATACATTCTTCAAAGCAAACACCTGATCCACACATCCTCTACCACTTCTGAAACCACACTGCTCTTCCCTAATCTGATGCTCTGTACATGCCTTCACCCTCTCAATCAATACCCTCCCATATAATTTACCAGGAATACTCAACAAACTTATACCTCTGTAATTTGAGCACTCACTTTTATCCCCTTTGCCTTTGTACAATGGCACTATGCACGCATTCCGCCAATCCTCAGGCACCTCACCATGAGTCATACATACATTAAATAACCTTACCAACCAGTCAACAATACAGTCACCCCCTTTTTTAATAAATTCCACTGCAATACCATCCAAACCTGCTGCCTTCCCGGCTTTCATCTTCCGCAAAGCTTTCACTACCTCTTCTCTGTTTACCAAATCATTTTCCCTAACCCTCTCACTTTGCACACCACCTCGACCAAAACACCCTATATCTGCCACTCTATCATCAAACACATTCAACAAACCTTCAAAATACTCACTCCATCTCCTCACATCACCACTACTTGTTATCACCTCCCCATTTGCGCCCTTCACTGAAGTTCCCATTTGCTCCCTTGTCTTACGCACTTTATTTACCTCCTTCCAGAACATCTTTTTATTCTCCCTAAATTTTAATATATATATATATATATATATATATATATATATATATATATATATATATATATATATATATATATATATATATATATATATATATATATATATATATATATATATATATATATATATATATATGTATATATATATATATATATATATATATATATATATATATATATATATATATATATATATATATATATATATATATATATATATATATATATATATATATATATATATATATATATATATATATATATATATATATATATATATATATATATATATATATATATATATATATATATATATATATATATATATATATATATATATATATATATATATATATATATATATATATATATATATATATATATATATATATATATATATATATATATATATATATATATATATATATATTATCCCTGGGGATAGGGGATAAAGAATACTTCCCACGTATTCCTTGCGTGTCGTAGAAGGCGACTAAAAGGGGAGGAGCGGGGGTCTGGAAATCCTCCCCTCTCATTATTCTTTTTTTAATTTTCCAAAAGAAGGAACAGGGAAGGGGGCCAGTGATGATATTCCCTCAAAGGCCCATTTTCTCTGTTCTTAACGCTACCTCGTTAATACGGGAAATGGCAAATTGTTTGAAAGAAAAAAAAAAAAAAATATATATATATATATATATATATATATATATATATATATATATATATATATATATATATATATATATATATATATATATATATATATATATATATATATATATATATATATATATATATATATATATATATATATATATATATATATATATACAAATGTTCTTTCTTTTTTTTTCCGCTGGCTCCCGCGTTTGCGAGGAAGTGCAAGGAAACAGACGAAAGAAATGGCCCAACCCACCCCCATACACATGTATATACATACGTCCACACACGCAAATATACATACCTACACACCTTTCTATGGTTTACCCCAGACGCTTCACATGCCGTGATTCAATTCACTGACAGCACGTCAACCCCGGTATACCACATCGATCCAATTCACTCTATTCCTTGCCCTCCTTTCACCCTCCTGCATGTTCAGGCCTCGATCACACAAAATCTTTTTCACTCCATCTTTCCACCTCCAATTTGGTGTCCCACTTCTCCTCGTTCCCTCCACCTCCGACACATATATCCTCTTGGTCAATCTTTCCTCACTCATTCTCTCCATATGCCCAAACCATTTCAAAATACCCTCTTCTGCTCTCTCAACCACGCTCTTTTTATTTCCTCACCTCTCTCTTACCCTTACGTTACTTACTCGATCAAACCACCTCACACCACACATTATCCTCGAACATCTCATTTCCAGCACATCCATCCTCCTGCGCACAACTCTATCCATAGCCCACACCTCGCAACCATACAATATTGTTGGAACCACTATTCCTTCAAATATACCCATTTTTGCTTTCCGAGATAATGTTCTTGACTTCCACACATTCTTCAAGGCTCCCAGGATTTTCGCCCCCTCCCCCACCCTATGATCCATTTCCGCTTCCATGGTTCCATCCGCTGCCAGATCCACTCCAAGATATCTAAAACACTTTACTTCCTCCAGTTTTTCTCCATTCAAACTTACCTCCCAATTGACTTGACCCTCAACCCTACTGTACCTAATAACCTTGCTCTTATTCACATTTACTCTTAACTTTCTTCTTTCACACACTTTACCAAACTCAGTCACCAGCTTCTGCAGAGTCTCACATGAATCAGCCACCAGCGCTGTATCATCAGCGAACAACAACCGACTCACTTACCAAGCTCTCTTATCCCTAACAGACTTCATACTTGCCCCTCTTTCCAAAACTCTTGCATTCACCTCCCTAACAACCCCATCCATAAACAAATTAAGCAACCATGGTGACATCACACACCCCTGCCGCAAACCTACATTCACTGAGAACCAATCACTTTCCTCTCTTCCTACACGTACTCATGCCTTACATCTTCGTTAAAATCTTTTCACTGCTTCTAACAACTTGCCTCCCACACCATATATTCTTAATACCGCCCACAGAGCATCTCTATCAACTCTATCATATGCCTTCTCCAGATCCATAAATGCTACATACAAATCCATTTGCTTTTCTAAGTATTTCTCACATACATTCTTCAAAGGAAACACCTGATCCACACATCCTCTACCACTTCTGAAACCACACTGCTCTTCCCCAATCTGATGATGCTCTGTACATGCCTTCACCCTCTCAATCAATACCCTCCCATATAATTTACCAGGAATACTCAACAAACTTATACCTCTGTAATTTGAGCACTCACTCTTATCCCCTTTGCCTTTGTACAAAGGCACTATGCACGCATTCCGCCAATCTTCAGGCACCTCACCATGAGTCATACATACATTAAATAACCTTACCAACCAGTCAATAATACAGCACCCCCTTTTTTAATAAATTCCACTGCAATACCATCCAAACCTTCTGCCTTGCCGTCTTTCATCTTCTGCAAAGCTTTTACTACCTCTTCTCTGTTTACCAAATCATTTTCCCTAACCCTCTCACTTTGCACACCACCTCGACCAAAACACCCTATATCTGCAACTCTATCATCAAACACATTCAACAAACCTTCAAAATACTCACTCCATCTCCTTCTCACATCACCACTATTTGTTATCACCTCCCCATTTGCGCCCTTCACTGAAGTTCCCATTTGCTCCCTTGTCTTACGCACTTTATTTACCTCCTTCCAGGACATCTTTTTATTCTCCCTAAAATTTAATGATACTCTCTCACCCCAACTCTCATTTGCCCTCTTTTTCACCTCTTGCACCTTTCTCTTGACCTCCTGTCTCTTTCTTTTATACATCTCCCACTCAATTGCATTTTTTCCCTGCAAAAGTCGTCCAAATGCCTCTCTCTCCTCTTTCACTAATAATCTTACTTCTTTATCCCACCACTCACTAAACTTTCTAATCAACCCACCTCCCACTCTTCTCATGCCACAAGCATCTTTTGCGCAATCCATCACTGATTCCCCCACTCCCCTTACTTCCATTGTTCTCACCTTTTTCCATTCTGTACTCAGTCTCTCCTGGTACTTCCTCACACAAGTCTCCTTCCCAAGCTCACTTACTCTCACCACCCTCTTCACCCCAACATTCACTCTTCTTTTCTGAAAACCCATACAAATCTTCACCTTAGCCTCCACAAGATAATGATCAGACATCCCTCTAGTTGCACCTCTCAGCACATTAACATCCAAAAGTCTCTCTTTCGCGCGCCTGTCAATTAACACGTAATCCAATAACGCTCTCTGGCCATCTCTCCTACTTACATACGTATACTTATGTATATCTCGCTTTTTAAACCAGGTATTCCGAATCACCAGTCCTTTTTCAGCACATAAATCTACAAGCTCTTCACCATTTCCATTTACAGCACTGAACACCCCATGTATACCAATTATTCCCTCAACTGCCACATTACTCACCCTTGAATTCAAATCACCCATCACTATAACCCGGTCTCGTGCATCAAAACCACTAACACACTCATTCAGCTGCTCCCAAAACACTTGCCTCTCATGATCTTTCTTCTCATGCCCAGGTGCATATGCACCAATAATCACCAATCTCTCTCCATCAACTTTCAGTTTTACCCATATTAATCGAGAATTTACTTTCTTACATTCTATCACATACTCCCACAACTCCTGTTTCAGGAGTACTGGTACTCCTTCCCTTGCTCTTGTCCTCTCACTAACCCCTGAGTTTCCTCCCAAGACATTCCCAAACCACTCTTCCCCTTTACCTTGAGCTTCGTTTCACTCAGAGCCAAAACATCCAGGTTCCTTTCCTCAAACATACTACCTATCTCTCATTTTTTCACATCTTGGTTACATCCACACACATTTAGGAAATTTAGGAAAGATGGGCAAGTATGAAGTCTGTTGGGGATGAGAGAGCTTGGGAAGTGAGTCAGTTGTTGTTCGCTGATGATACAGCGCTGTTGGCTGATTCATGTGAGAAACTGCAGAAGCTGGTGACTGAGTTTGGTAAAGTGTGTGAAAGAAGAAAGTTAAGAGTAAATGTGAATAAGAGCAAGGTAATTAGGTACAGTAGGGTTGAGGGTCAAGTCAATTGGGAGGTAAGTTTGAATGGAGAAAAACTGGAGGAAGTAAAGTGTTTTAGATATCTTGGAGTGGATCTGGCAGCGGATGGAACCATGGAAGCGGAAGTGGATCATAGGGTGGGGGAGGGGGCGAAAATCCTGGGAGCCTTGAAGAATGTGTGGAAGTCGAGAACATTATCTCGGAAAGCAAAAATGGGTATGTGTGAAGGAATAGTGGTTCCAACAATGTTGTATGGTTGCGAGACGTGGGCTATGGATAGAGTTGTGCGCAGGAGGATGGATGTGCTGGAAATGAGATGTTTGAGGATAATGTGTGGTGTGAGGTGGTTTGATCGAGTAAGTAACGTAAGGGTAAGAGAGATGTGTGGAAATAAAAAGAGCGTGATTGAGAGAGCAGAAGAGGGTGTTTTGAAATGGTTTGGGCACATGGAGAGAATGAGAGAGGAAAGATTGACCAAGAGGATATATGTGTCGGAGGTGGAGGGAACGAGGAGAAGTGGGAGACCAAATTGGAGGTGGAAAGATGGAGTGAAAAAGATTTTGTGTGATCGGGGCCTGAACATGCAGGAGGGTGAAAGGAGGGCAAGGAATAGAGTGAATTGGATCGATGTGGTATACCGGGGTAGACGTGCTGTCAGTGGATTGAATCAGGGCATGTGAAGCGTCTGGGGTAAACCATAGAAAGGTGTGTAGGTATGTATATTTGCGTGTGTGGACGTATGTATATACATGTGTATGGGGGTGGGTTGGGCCATTTCTCTCGTCTGTTTCCTTGCGCTACTTCGCAAACGCGGGAGACAGCAACAAAGCAAAAAAAAAAAAAAAATATGTATATATATTCACACTCAGTCTCCAGCTGTCACGCAATAATGCCCGAAACCACAGCTCCCTTTCCACATCCAGGCCCTACAAAACATTCCATGGTTTACCCCAGATGCTTCACATGCACTAGTTCAATCCATTGACAGCAAGTCGACCCTGGTATACCACATCGATCCAATTCACTCTATTCCTTGCACGCTTTTTACCCTCCAGTACGTTCAGGTCCCGATCACTAAAATCTTTTTCACTCCATCATTCCTCCTCCAATTTGGTCTCCCACTTCTCCACGTTCTCTCCACCTCTGACACATATATCCTCTTTGTCAATCTTTCCTCACTCACTCTTTCCATGTGACCAAACCATTTCAACACACCCTCTTTTCCTCTCTCAACCACACTCGTTTTATTACTACACATCTCTCTCACTTTTTTATTACTTATTCGATCAAACCACCTCACACCACATATTTTCCAAGACATTTCATTTCCAACACATCACCCTCCTCCGCAACGATATAACACTGTTGGAACCACTATTCCTTCAAACAAAAGCATTTTTACTCTCCGAGATAACGTTATCGCCTTCCACCCATTCTTCAACGCTCCCAGAATCTTCGCCCCCTCCCCCACCCTATGATTCACTCCCTCTTCCATGGTTCCCTCCGCTGCCAAATCCACTCTCAGATATCTAAAACACTTCACTTCCTTTAGTTTTTCTCCATTCAAACTTACCTCCCATTTAACTTGTCCCTCAACCCTACTGAAACCAATACCCTTTCTCTTAGTCATATTTACCCTCAGCTTTCTTCTTTCACACACTTTACCAAACTCAGTCACCAGCTTCTGCAGTTTCTCACCCGAATCAGCCACCAGCGCTGTATCATCAGCGGACAACTGCCTCACTTCCCAAGCTCTCTCATCCACAACAGACTGCATACTTGCCCCTTTCTCCAAAACTTTTGCATTTACCTCCCTAAGAACCCCATCCATAAACAAATTAAACATCCATGGAGACATAATGCATCCATGATGCAAACCGACATTCACTGGGAACCAATCACTTTCCTCTCTTCCTACTCGTACACATGCCTTACATCATTGGTTAAAACTTTTCAATGTTCTAGCAGCTTACCTCCCATACCATATACTGTTAATATCTTACACAAAGCATCTCTATCCACTCTTCATATGCCTTCTCCAGGTCCAAGAATGTTTCATACAAATCCATTCGTTTTTCTAAGTATTTCTTAAATACAATTTCAAAGTAAACATCTGATCCACACATCCTACTATTGAAACCACTGCTCTTCCCCAATCTGATGCTCTTTACATGCTTTTACGCTCACAATCAATACCCTCCCTTTTAATTTCCCAGGAATACTAAAAAAAACCTATACCTTTTTAATTAGGACACTCACCAATACTCCCTTTGCCATTGTGCAATGTCACTATGTATGCATTCCGCTAATCCTCAGGCACTTCATCATGAACCATACATAAACTGAATATCCTTACCAACCAGTGAACAACACAGTCACCCCCTTTCTTAATAGATTTCACTGGAATAACATCCAAACTCGTCGCGTGCCAGTTTTCATCTTCCGTAGAGCTATCACTTCCTCTTCTCTGATTACCAAACCATTCTCCCTGACCCTCTCACTTCGCACACCACCTTGACCAAAACACACTATATCTGCCACTCTATCGAATCCAATCCCCTTCGTAGTTCGCGTTCATATGCACTATATTCGCGTATATATAGATAGATAGATAGATACAATGTAGACCACGAGGGAAAATCAAAGCATAGAAATTTACTTAAGCGCTTTCGTGTATTTCAAGACATCTTTTTAAGCAAATAGTAACAAATCACAGATGGAGGAAAATATACAGGGAGAACAGTCCGGGAGTCTTACTGGCCAGTGAGATCACCAGAGCCATCAATGATCTGTTCGTCTCTTTGGCCTGGGAGTCCTCGAAGCCCTTTGGTCCCAGTTTAGGACTCTCACTGACCCTTGATCCCAGTGGTCCTGGAGTTCAGCTGGCCTGGACATCTCACTACCCAGGGAGTTTCACTAGACCGCGACTCTACCTATGCCGGGAGGTGCTGGATGTCAAGATGGTGAAGTCTGGCTGGTCGCTATGCCTGGGGGCTGAACCATACCTCCCAGAGAAGACATAAGGATGGATACCTCTTTATGTCTGTATCACGTCTCTTGCGTTCCCCAGATGGCTCTGTTATCCCTCTGGCACATCTCTATGAACCACTATATCAGCATCATTTCTGCTAAACCTCTTTTTTAAGTGTACACTACATCTTTCCTACCTCTCCTTTACGGCCGCATAACTTTCTCAATTTACGAGATTAAGGTGGCCAGCTTGCACAGTCATCGTGCGTTCCTGCAAACTTGTAAGACACAACTTCGAAAATATTCGAACATCAGTGCCACAAATTGTAGTCTTTTATACAGCTTTCTGATGCATCATTGTCAAGGTTTGGTAGAGAGGCTACAAAATGAATGCTAGTGATCCATCTTTATGAATATGAGGGCAGAGTAAAAAGAAAAAAAAAATAATCGACAACAGAGATCTGATCGCTGTCCTGATCTCTACAGCTCTACTTTTGTGTATAGTAACTTGATGAAATAGCACATATGTTACTGAGTTATCTTCCTGGAATGATAACACATATGTTACTGAGTTATCTTCCTGGAATGATAACACATATGTTACTGAGTTATCTTCCTGGAATGATAACAGGAACTTTCATGTAA
>NC_092286.1:20355986-20386226 GCF_036320965.1 Panulirus ornatus | reverse complement strand
ATCTCATTCACTGGAATACTGAGCTGGAAATGCATCACCTACTGATTCCAAAGTTTTTTCCTCCTACAGTAAACAGGTAATCCCGGGTTCGTTATGTTCCTCATACTTTGGTTGTTATTATGATAAAACGAGTTAAAAAAAAAGTTTCCCTTTAGTACTTAGAGTAATCCTAAAGATTGTATTCTGCTTCCGAAATATTGGAAAATCCGGTATTGTTACTTAAGTCTGTACGAACAGCAACTGAAGCAATGGAAAATATAAGGATTAGTAAAGGGACTGATTATTTCTGGTTCCATTATATGAAGGAATTAAGGTTCTCGTCAGTGAAGGCTTTACCTCCGCATAACCATCAGAACACCAAGGGGATTCCTTCTCTCTACTTGCTGTCCAGAAAACGAAACACAAGGATTAAGAGGTGGTGATGATCCTACTGTTACTCACATATGCCACAGTAGATGGGATATGTAGAAGTTACTTTTCGTAAACCATGTAAAACAAATAAACAGCATGCATCGAGACATGCAAAGAATTCGTAGCTCTGCCAGGCTTACGTATGATCTGCTTTTTAAACCTATCAGACATGTTTGAGGAAAGAGATAAAAAACCTGTGAGTTAGACTAACTTGTGTACTATGATGTCTGGTGCTCCAGTGCTGGTCATGCAGGTTTAGAGATGATGTATGTAAACTGATCATCCTCAACATTAGGATACTTGTGGTAAACATTTTGGGACGTATAGAGACGTATCTTATTATGATATGACACACAACCTCAGGCTCATTATTACAAAACTCTTCCTATCATATGGCTAGACAGGTTTTCTCCCTGAAGTTGACGTGGAGAGGTGGGCTTGCGAGCGGGCCATTGCTGCTCTGGACCTATTTGAATTACTAGACGAAATTTCGAAACGTAATCTTCCGAGCCCAGCTATTAACAGAAACTTCAGTGGTGTCAGAAATAGTTTAAGGCTAATGCTATTCTTCTATATGTCTCTTATCAGAAGGTTAGAAAGTTACCGTGACTTAATGAAAACATTTTACGCTAACTGATAAATTAAATCATTTCTATATCGATTGACCCTTATATCAGAAATTGGATTAAATGTGTGTGTGTGTGTGTGTGTGTGTGTGTGTGTGTGTGTGTGTGTGTGTGTGTGTGTGTGTGTGTGTGTGTGTGAGTGTGTGTGTGTAGATATTGAGGTTGGGGATTTGGTATTCATCATGTGAAAGCAAAAAGGTGGATATTAATCAGAAAAAGTCTTTCATGTGATTCATCTTTCTCTGTATTCTTTTGTTTACTTTTTTAGCTAATACAGAAAGGGCGAAAACATACTACAATCCTGGCCATCTTGGGTTAGATGAAAAGTATGAGAAAAGAAACTGAAATTGAATCTTAACAGCTCTAGTAGTTATATATCTCATTATCAGAGTAGAGGAATTATAGGAAAAAGCGAAATCGAGAGAAGGAAGAGAATTACACACTTTTATTGTTCGAGGATGGAGGGAGTTGTGGTAATAGCCAGTCGTCGTGTGGCTGTTCTCCATAAGGAAGCTATCAGGAGAAGCAGCCAGGTGCGTGCCTGGGATCAATGCTTTCAAAAGCATTGACCCCAGGCGCACACCTTCGCCCTCCCCGACCCTGTGACGTACTTACGCTTCCATGGTTCCATCCGCTGCCAAATCCACTCCCAGATATCTAAAACACTTCACTTCCTCCAGTTTTTCTTCATTCAAACTTACCTCCCAATTTACTTGTCCTCAACCCTAATGAACCTAATAATCTTGCTCTTATTTACATTCACTCACAGCTTTCTTCTTCCATACACTTTACCAAACTCAGTCACCAACTTTTGCACTTTCTCACCCGAATCACCCACCAGCGCTGTATCAACAGCGAAGAACAACTGACTCACTTCCCAAGCCCACTCATCCACAACACACTGCATACTTGCCCTCTCTACGAAACTCTTGCTTTCACCTCCCAAACCCCCTCATAAACAAGATTAAACAACCATGGAGACATCAACCCCCCTGCCGTAAACAGACGTTTACTGGAAACCATCACTTTCCTCTTCTCTCGAACACATGCTTAACCATAGAAATGCAAGTCTCAGGAAATTGATTGACTCCCAAAGCCATAATTATAAGTACAGTGAAGAACGATGAGAAAGAGACCAAATTGGATAGGAAAGATTATGAAAAAGATATTTTTATATCAAGGCTGAAACATGCTAGAAGGTGAAAGAGCAAGTAATTTAAGTGAATTGACGATGTGTAGTATACAGAGGTTGACGTGCTTGTCAGTGATGAATCAAGCATTAGAATCATCTGGGTAAACCATGGTAAAGCTGTGTAGGTTGTATATTTGCATGTGTGGAGTGTGTATGTACATTGTATGGGGGGTTGGGCCATTTCTTTCGTCTGTTCTTGGACTCGAAACCGGGACAGCGACAAAGTATAAAAAAAAAAAAAAAAAAAAAAAAAAAAAAAAAATATATTTAATATAATTTATTTTAATTTTTATTATTATATTTTATAGAATATAAATATATATAATATTTAAAAAGCTAGTGTTAGGAATATAGTATCTTCTTACTTACGGTCGTAGTAATCAGCTAAATTCAGGGTAGGTTGTCTGCCTAGGGAGGTTCCAGTGGTGTAACTTATCTCAGCGTCCTCAAGTCTGCTGGGCCTAGGATGTACTGTACCTCAAAACAACATGCTGAGGGCGTCCTGGTAACTTGGTGTCCCATCCCACTGCTAACTTCATTACTCGACGTTGGATTTTTCTTGTTTGTCTGGCCGGGTGTAGAGTGAGGCCAGGGTGGAGGAGTGGGCAACAGTACTCCAGAACGGGTCGAATATATGTCATGTAAGCTTTAACCTGCTGGTGTGGCGGAGCATTAAATATTTTTAGGATGTAGAAAATAAGAAGAAGTTTGGATGCTCTTAAGCCAATATTGTTGACGTGGTCTTGTCATGAGATGTCGTTAGTGATAGTGACGCTTGGCAGCTTACAGCTGTTCGCCTATCCTCAGATCCGGGTAAACTAGGAGTGTCTTGCTGGTGAATACGTGCGTAACTTAGAACTTCTTTATCTTGACGATCATGTTGCTCTCTGATGCCCCAAGTATGTAGAATTTGAATGGGTTGTTGCATGGTGCTGTTGGTGCTTATTTCCTCTAATGGACACGCCTCATAAATTGTGAGGCCGTTGACGTTTTTGAGACGTGTGAGAATCCCTAGTGGTGCCGTTGATCATTGCTAGGAAGGTGATGGGTCTACACATAGAACCGTGAGAGTAGAGGAAGGTGTCGTTATTCGCAAAGTTTATGAAAGTGGGAATTAAGGTGAGTTTTAGCGGATGAGAAGACAGCAAAAGTAAGGGTGCTGAGGTAATAGCTAGAAGAAACAGTATGGTCTCCTTTCTTAGTGATGGCCTGCTTCCAAGAAGAATAAATCCATTCTTCAGACAGAGACCGTAGAAGAGAGGGAGGATAAATGCTACCTCAGAGGAAAACTTAGGACACGAGGAGATATGCCTTTTATCTGGGAGGCTACTTGGAAGTCCTTTAGTAAGGATGATATAGGAGAGAGAGAGTACATCGGTCCTGTAGAAGGTGAAAAAATGTGACATCATCCAGAGTAGAGTTAGAGCAAAGCAGGATGCCAAGAAGAGCGGCTTTATCAGTACGAGAGATAGTTATAGACTGATTAGGTCGGTCAAGGGAAGGAAAGGTTAAATTTAAGAAATTGATTGAGATTCTTGTCATCAAAAGCGGAAAATTTTTCAGATGAATAAGTTTTATCAGCACACTTTCTTTTGATGAAGTGCATGAGTCTACCAAATACAGATCTGCAAGAATCGAAGATAAATCATGGCGGACTAAGATTTAGGAGAAAAGAACTTCCTCGTCCGGTATATCTTGTTCATGATGCGAGAGGCATCAGAGCAAAAGCCATTAAAGCATAACCATGGGATGAGGGATAAAGATGTAGCAGAAGTGAGATAAGACTCCACTCCAGCCAAGATGACTTGAGCTATATAGGGTCAGCACAACTGGGATCGTCCCAGACAGCAAAACAATACTGTTCCCAAGGAAAGTCAGTTTAAAGCTACACAGCGATGATGATTGAGTTCTCCAAGAGCCAAAACTGGCGTTTCAAGAGGGATTACAGATGGAAAAGTCGCCCATTTGGAAGTGATGTGTGTAAGCTCGTGGTTGAAGGGCTTCAAAGAGGGGAAGTAATGCATGTATAGTGGTATGGCTCGGAGGTAAAGAAAAAACTAATTGAAAAAAAAGGTCGTGACGATCAAGAGCTCGTGTTGTGTTTTTAGATATTCGTCCCAGATTATTAAAGAAGGAAAAGGAAAGGGCTTCGTCTGCAGTGGAACTATCTCCAGTAGAGTCAAGGAATTCTATTGTGTTGAAATCTTCTGCAAGAAGAATGTTGCGCGTTAAAGTGATGAAAGCAACATCTCGGGCAGGAGGTGGAGGAACTGGAGAGTAAAGGGAGGGAGAGGAATACATGAAATATATCAAAGTTACAGAGAACAACGAAATATTGAGCCAGATGGCGTCAGTGTTATCAGACTCAAGATTCGTGAGATGAACAAATGTTGCTTTTGTACTACGTTGTCTATGTATAACGCCGCCCTTGGAACAGAAACGAGTGTAGAGCATATGTCAGGGATCTGATGATAAGAAGAAATAGCCTCAAACAATAGGTTTCATACCACTGCATCGTCGCTAACCCTCTGGTGCCTAGGTGTAAGTTATCTCACGCCGACTAAATGCAGCATTTGCTTCAGGTTCAACCAAGACAATGTTACTGTTCGATATTCACGAGAACCAAAGCCTGTTGGTGAGTATATCAAATCCAGAGGGTTGTGTGTGATATGGTATTAGGATAATGGTGGTGATGGTGTTGCCAAAGTGAGGCAGTGAATTCCCTCATACAGTACCATAGCCAATCGTTAACACCAAGAACCTTAGCAGCCGTGGTTTGCTGCATATAGTTGTGATCTATGGTGTTTTACCGAGGTCTCATAGACGAGGAACAAAACAGCTCTGGAAATTTTACCGAAGATTATGAACACTTGTTTGGGCTTTCATGTGGGCCAGTAAATGTACTAATGCTAGCGAGACCTGCCTTACCCTTACAGAAAGATGGTTATGAAAACAGGCGAGTCTGTGAGTCCAGCAAGAGTCCAGAACACGACCGTATCTAGAGGAACGTATTGGCATCATTACCCACGGTGTCTGTACATGTGTAACATTTTTGTTCCATTTCAGAAGACTTTCTGGGATTACTATGGAAAAGACTCATATACTGGAAAGCTTTGGAGAATATACGGATAATACTGAAGACGATGAACATTGATTAGCTTCTCGTTTGTTCAACACAATAACTAACAAAAGAGGAAAATAATGTGGTAGTCTACCAGTTTACTGTCGCTTTATAGAATCTTCAAAATGATGCATTCACAAACACACAGCACCTCAATGAAAACAATTTGCATTTGTATTCAACTAATCATATATAATCATACTGTTATGATATATGTCTAATGTATTATGTGAATAATATCTGGACATATCGCTTCACAAACAAATGCAAATCAGTAGGAAGCCTTCACCTCTCCCAGGCCGCACTACTGCAGCACATTAGGCAAGCAGCTTCTCTCAGTGGTCACATCTGGACACCTGATGCTTCTCGACCCTGGTGCCTTCCGGTGTTAGAATCCCTAAGTAAATATTTCTTGACGACCATTTACTGCAGCATTACCCGAGGCAACAGTGAGGTGCTTCTAATTCTTACACAGCTGCTGCTAGAAAGGATGTTCGTCAAAGTTATATCAAAGCGGCCCGTCACTACATCCTGCCTATTCTTCCGCTGGACAAAGGAACAACATGAAGGGAAGAACAGTTAATGTATTTAGAATTGCTAAGTAATTTCCTGTAGGAGTCTGACCCATTAGGAAGATTGCTTGTGGGTGGGGGACAGCCTCCTTGCTTACCACCCGCCCACAGACACCTTCCCGGGAGGTGTCGTCTGGAAGCTTCTGCCTCTGGGTGTTTCTGTCTGAGGGATTCCCATTCATGTACTTTACATCTGGAGGCTTTTATTCAGAATGTTTGTGTCCATAGACGTCTTGGTCACTTGTGACAGAGGAAATTTCAGTACAGTTTCATATCAAACGGCCTTTGTCCAAGAGAGCCTGTATCTCAGGAATGTTACACATACGTGTCTGTGTTTGAAGAATCAAACATGTAAAGAAGAGTGAAAAGGACGAGAATAGAAGAGGAAATAGACTGCAGGGAGACATAGACCAGTACAAGGGATAACATGCTTTGTGTGACGCATGGATGGTGCAGGTATCAAGTGTGAGGCAGTCACAGTTGTCCGCCGTGACCACTGGAACTCTTGTTGGTTCATCATTCTGACGGGAGACTGGGAGGTAAACAACAAAAGTGAATGCGAGATTTTATATCTTTATTTTGACTCAACAAATAACAATTATAAAATGACTGTAGTGTTAATGATTAATATTTGGATCGAGAAAATGACCATTGTATCACAACTAGAAATCATCTACAACAATTTGATTACAATATTCATTGTACAACATTGTACATGACAATGTTCAATGCCCAACCCAGGACAAGACACATAAACAACAACCACAGCACAGCAGAGTATGTACCACCATCGTTTAGTACACTATAAAGCTCACATGCACAGTGTATAGCACGTATCAAACATAACAAGGCCGTAGAGCAGATAAACAACAACACTAGTATTCTCCTGTCTTTCCAGCCCTCCTCCCTCACGTGATACTGGCAGGTCTATCTATGTGTTGGGGAGACTCGGTGCTGACTGCACCAGTGGCAAGTTAAATGTCATCTATAAGAAAATACTGAGCACTGAAGCTCACCTTTATTGTAGTGATCTTCTGCCAAGATAATCCCTCGTTTTTTCCAGACAGCGAGTGACTTACATAACAGGAGATGAGAAACCTCGAAGAGAGTGTTTCTCTCCCAGCAAATGTGTGATGCAATCCATAGAAGATGACTCAGCAACTTGAGCTCTTGAGCAAAGCGAAAATTCTCTTTCATACATTTTTTTTCACTTTTATTTTGTATGATATGAATACATCATCGTCTGGATCTTAACTTTTGATGTTAAATCTTCTATTCTTATGTCAGATTATTTCTGTATCTTTCTTTCCATTTTATTTAAACTCTCTTTTTTTCTTTCCTTCCAGTTTCTTTACCTCTGTTTTTACTATACTGTTTCTCTTCCAATTTCTCTTTTATTTCTCTTCTCTACCTTTCTTTATTCTTTGTTTTCTCTCTTTGTTTTCATCTCTCCTCTCCCATGGGTTACTCCTCATCTGTCATAACTTCGTTTCACTACACCGACAACTGTTATGGTGTAATGATTTCCTCTTATCCTATCCATATGTTCACGAGTTCGTCACGTCATCCAGCCTAAGACTACGTGTTCATAGGGAGATCCACATCCAGGAGCATCTTCCACAAGACAGTGAAGTCAACAGCAAAATATACCAAGATTCTAGTTAGAGATTATAACTGCAATTTGGTTTTAAGTTTTGACGTAGTGCAATACATGTTAATTGGCAAGAAATACCACCAAGAATTCACATCAGTCAGTTTTGATTCTCTCTCTTCTGCCCTCTTTATATCATACCTGCTTTGTACTCATAAGACAACATACTTCAGCTCCTTGGACGATTCTGACACTCCGTCTCTCCCGGATTTACATCCTCACGACCATATATACAGTTTTGATTTTGAAAGTAGATTAATGAAAGAAATATAAACAATTCGAAAATGCTTAGATTTGAAGGAGATATATTTACAGAGTCAGATTATATGAATGTGTCCAGAATAAGTACGCAGTTTGTGCAGAACATAGAATAATCAATATAAATAATTCCAGGATTAATTTACTTATTTGCCGAATGATAAAGTGTGAGGTACATTATAAGTAATACGACAATGTTCAGAGGGAGTTGGTCGTCAGTGAAGTGTGACAGCGGTTATGAACCTTATAACCAGTATCATATGAAGACCCACTTATCTTCCTGGTCATGAAATACTCGATAATGATTTCCCAGAGTGACAAAAAGAAGAGGGTAAGGAAAGTAAGTCACAAAGAAAATGGAGAAGGCATAAAGACGAGAAATTGAAGGTGATAATGGAGTGATATGAGTGAGAAATTGTTGATGGTTTTTATGACACAAGAAGGCAAACAAGGAGAGAGAGAGAGAGAGAGAGAGAGAGAGAGAGAGAGAGAGAGAGAGAGAGAGAGAGAGAGAGAGAGAGAGAGAGAGAGAGAGAGAGAGAGAGAGAGAGAGAGAGAGAGAGAGGTGAAGGGTGAGAGTGATACGCGAAAAACTACTCAAAAAATCCCCAAGGGCGTCATCTTACACAACATATTTCACGGTTGTTTGTGCAGGGCAGTTCATCCCTGTGAGACAGCAAACTGTGCAAGGTAGGCACAACACTCTAGTGAGGCAACACATGTATGAGGTAACACACCAGTGTGAGGCAGGACACTTCGGTGAAGCTAGACACCTGTTGTTACCTACCATGTGGCTGGAAGGTTACAGGTCGGCAGAACATCATATTAGTAGTTTTCCACGCAGACATATAGGTAGTACGGTAGGAATGAGACATGAGCTTCTGATAAGGATTTTATTCTCAACGTTTCACCAGTTGTCTTCCTCAGGAGAATATGACATGTGTATCTCACATGGGGTCATATACCATGCTGGGGGATCAAGTTCCCGGTCACTATAGCACGGCACTCCATGACCGATCACTTCCTCTTGCCTGCCCTCTCGCATTCGACCAGGTCCTGCCCACTAGTCTACTTGCTGTTGTCACCCACCTGTAGCTCGCTGTTACTGTTGTCCTCTAGTAAGATGTAGGACACTTCCACTGTCTTTCTCCTTTACCTATCCTGCTTATTCTACATATAGTATCACTGTTGCCTTGACCATTTCATGTTCACTAGGTCATTCCTTTGTTCTTTTGTCCTTGTTTTAACGCCTCTACTTTTCTCTTCCATGTTTATGGTGTTGCATAATCTACATGCAGTTCTCTGCACCATACTTCTCTCTCTTATGTATTCTTTTGTCTTTTGTCTTTCATAACATCTCCGATCTTCGTTCCTCATCCTATTGCTACATCTGTGGAGGCGCCACTGAAAAATCTCCAAAGAGGACTTGCTTCCCTGGCGCTAAGAGCCATCTGTTATTCTATTTTCTTCTTTTCACGTCTCTTTTTCGCCTCTGTTCCTCTGCATTATTCTCCTTGCCATCTTCCTCAGCTTCACCAACATGCTTCAGGATCTTAAAGTTTTCTGAAGGTCTGCGTTATCTGCCTGAACTCCTTCATTAATTCCAGGCCACTTATCCAAAGTGCTCGAAGGAAGAGACGCAGCACCGGACTTAATTCTAGTGAGAGTAAGTGTATGTAGTTATATCTGATGGTCTGCTTCCTATATACTGATAATTTCGGTCCGGTATCCCCACTCCACGTCATTCTGTCCAAATACGGAAGGTTGGCGTCTTGTTCCTCTTCTCCTGTGAACCGTATGTTATCGTGTGCAGTGTTGAGTGTCTGCTGACTTCTTTGCACGTCATGTCTCCTTGGGACTACGACCAGCACATCATCCACATGTCTCATCTAGGTCCTCAAATGCAATATAAAGATGCTTAAAGAGGAGGAGAAATTAGAAAAGAGGAGAAGCGTTTAAGAGTTTCGGAGTATTGGAAAACCTGCTAATTGAAAAGGGTCCTGTCATGGTTGTTACGAAAGACACGAGGTCTGACAGACTTCTAAAACTTTGAGGTGTAGGGAAAGAAACAGGTGTCAAAACAGCCCACACTTGAATTGCAAACGGCTACACAGTAATTTTGAGACGATGTGGCTTGGCAAGTAATACGTAGTCTCGGTAATGGTTGAGGCACTGAATCAGTCAGATCTCAGGAGCAAAACATAATACAAAGTGAACTAACAATGCAGCTTAGAAGTAGGTCAGGTTGTGAGGTTAGACTGTGAGAATTGATGAGTTGAAGTGCTTTAAACTTAACTTTTTATTGTAAGAATGTAGAGCTAGAACCTCCCCAGATGTGACAACAGGACTCCATATAATGATGGATCAATCCTTTATGTAAGCGGAACAGCTGTTTAGACGAAAAGAATCTACATCTTAAAAGGACTCCCAGTTCTTTACAGGTAGCTATAGATATTTGTGTAATCATACATTTCTAAGATAGGTTAGATGCTGCAGTAGTACGAATTATGTTAACTGGTGGCATTACAGAACCGTGAAAAGAAAAATGAGAGATGTGAGGAGTTTTAGGTTGGAAGATAGGCCGAAATTGGGATTTGGAAGCATTAATCTTAACTAGATTCCATCTGCCCCATTAAGAAACCCTGTATAAATTTAATGAGAAAGTTGCGTTGAGACGAGATGCAGATCGAATCAGAACAAATTTGTAGGGAGTGGAAGATGCAGTGTTTAGGCGGGAGCATATAAGCATGTTTGATAATCTGCTGAAGAAAGAAAATCCGTAATTGAATGAAGAAGATTGCGAGACAAAAGAGAAACTTGAGGGACCTCGTTAGTGATAGGTAAAGGGGCAAAGGTTGATTTATCAGCAACTATGGAGGCAGATCGACCAGAGAAGAAGCTACACATGAGGGTACAAAGATAATGAAGGAAAGCAAAAGAGAGTAACTTGGACATGAAATCAAATGCCGTATCCTGTAAAAAGCTTTAGATATATGAATATAACTATATAGGACGTAGCTAATATCTTTCAGAGGTGGTGACTAGACATTCGAAACATTAAATGAAACTACAAGTGGATCTTGCTTTGTGGAAGCCATAATGATGATCATGGTGAACACTTTGAAGACGTTTGAGGATCTGGAGGTGTAGAAGGAACTCAAATACTTTTGAAATTGTACATGTCAAAGCAACAGGACAACACCTGAAGAAATTAGAACGCTCTCCTTTCTTTGCAGTGGGATTAACCGATATATGTTACCATGAAGAAGGAAAAATTCTGTTTTCTAAATAAAAGCATTTTATACTTCGAAATTCCCTGTATGAATGTCTTGTGTTGTAATGAAAAAGCTCAGTTAATCTAGTAATAGTATTTTCATGAATATTTAGCTAACTGCAGTAATTCTTTCATATATATAAGCGCTATTTTTCATTCTGTATTCTCACTTAAGCTATTTCTATTCTCTGAAAATCAAAGTAAAAAAATATCTTAAAGAAAATTACATAAAAAAGGAACTCTGACTCACTGCAGGAGCAGCGTCTGGGAACAAAGCTTTCCTCATAACCTTAAGATGTTAACGTTCTGTATATGTGCTACTTATAGTTACAACTCGTTGAAGATATAACTCTGGTAAACACACTCCAGCAACGACTGATATCCAGGCCCTCCAGGCCTGCAGGTTCACTTGTTATGCCATGGGCCAACAAAAGGTGACTAATCTGAATATGTTCCCTACACTCACGCAACCCATGTTATCTTAACTGGTGAAAAGCTCTTCTTTTCTCCAACTCTACTCGAGGAGCCTAAATCAGTTTCTTCATAACGCACAGTGTAACTGCTTGTTTGTGAGGGATTCTGATATTGTTTTGTTGATTGTTTTGCAGATGATGAGGTGTTCCTGACCACCAGTTCATGCGGAAGATGGCAGAATACTTTGGAACTACGTAAAGTTCTTCTCAGGTACTGAGAGGTTCATCTTCTGGTGAGTATTCAGGAATGGAAAGAATAACTGGATGACGAACAATTCAGGAGACAGCGCTATTCTTGTAAGGGTAAATGGATATTTTGGAGCAGATGGTTGTCTTCCTATAGGATGATTAACAGATTCTCACCACAAACTGCTTTTCCAGGATGCTTGTCTTGTTCTTGGGATGGCTTACTAACTACTACAAACATTGTGTTGGTAACAGATTCCTGCGACTATGATTTTCGAAAATGATGAAGTGGCTCATCTTTAGGATCAATGACCCGTTACGCTGACTGAGCATCTTTCCAGGCAGGCTGACGTCTCATCCGGGAATGCGCTAGTCAGAGTCTGGGTAGATGTTCGTGGCTGCTACCGAGATATTTAATCAGTTTTTGATTATGATGGTATTTATGACATGATGTTTATGAATGTATCCCACCGGGTCATTCATTAAAACCATCCTCCATCATTCATAAGATACACAAGTTCCTGTGTTGCCATCGCTTTACAACGTCTCTTAAAAGTGGTTGTCCATCGCAAGACTGATCTCTTGGATACCATAGTCAACTGAATCATCATCCAAACCTTTTGTAAGTTCCATACAATGTCCAGTCCTGTTATGGTGGCATGGAATCTAAGATCTTCTTTAGTATGACTCCATAAAAGAGGTTTTTAATCTGTGATTATTACAGCTATTCATTCTGGTTCTTAAAGGCGTCGTGGTGACAGGGACATAAAGCAGCATACAAGCCCCCAAATACCATTAGACGTTATGAGTCGTGCATAGCATTTGTGAGAAAAATGTCCCTCCTCACACACACACACACACACACACACACACACACACACACACACACAGTCATTTGACTTCTCTAAAATGCTCTTACCAATTTCTAATCATTCTCCTGCAGTTTCCGAACTAGTATATGAAAACGTTCAATTAAACCAGTAAGGATGTAATTTTCGTAAATGCTCAATTACTTGTACGATTATTCTTTCACACACAGGAAATTTGGAAAGACGTAAATACATTGGTAATGACCTCGTTTATATCAGTGTTGGTACAGTAATATGTTCACGTACGTATCGTGGGAGGCACCGGATACTGTGCCGGATCCTCGCGAACGTAAACAGAACCAGGAAATTCAGGCACGAAATCAAAGAATTTTCTGACGCTTCCATTGGTTAACGTCTGATCTGGATCGCTCTTCTAAATTTCATCTGATACATGTTTGTTCTTCAAAGGCTAAAGGTGTATGCATTTTATACTGAGAATTAATCCAAAGACCGCTAACATTTGGTATGACGTTTCTCAAGGATGTCATACAAATATCAGCCCGTCTGTACGATGTCTGTAGTTTTCCTCTTTTTATATGACTTCCATTATGGCCCTCCTTTATCATATCAGTCTTCTTGGTTAATCAGAGAGGACGGCAGTACCTCTTACACTCCATCATGGCAGTACGTCTTACACTCCATCATGGCAGTACGTCTTACACTCCAACAATAACAATATGGTTACCATTGTAATTCGTGTTGTAAAATGAAAGACCAATTAAGCACTAAATACAAGTTTGAGTATCACTGCTGGCTGGAAATTACGGAAAGCAATTCAAATGTTTTATGAGCAATGAGTAATATAATGTCTGCTGACCTCAGTCCACAAGTTCATGGTGTCAATCATACAAATGTCTTCCGACTGCTAGCGGTATTACCCTCCTCAAAGTAGCCACCATGAGAGTGGAAATTCAAGTTTCGAAACATTTCACGGTTGCATGAGTCCAGGTCTCGGCTGCAAGAAGAGTAGATGAGTTACTTGAAACCACGAGAAGAACAGCCTTATGGAAGGGTAGCTTGTTGTGGTATAGGAACACACTTGTTAACATTTCTCGCAGTTTCTCCTTAATGTCATCGCACAACTCTCGAATCAGGCAGTCGCGTTTAGTTAGTTGATACGATCCAAATTTTTGAAAATCAAGAGCGTGAGATGGACGGCCAAGCTTGTGTTCGAAACATATTAGGGATCAAAAAAATCTGATGTTTCCACTATATGGATTCGAACTTTGACTCGAGATCTCAGTGGTGGATTCAGGTCTCATTCTCTCCAACCAGACGGAAAAGAACATTTGCCAGATTGTCTTCATACAGTTAAGAAACAAGACCTGAGGCACTTCTATCCTGTCAGTCCTGATTACTTCAGTTTTTGAGAACCCATCTTGCTGCAGTCTTACACAAGATCTAATGCTCATGGGCAATGATCACGACACTTCCATGTGAAATTCCAAATCTAGTGTTAATCTCCTGGGCTTAATACACCAATCTTCCACAACCAAATTCTCGACTTGGGTTGCATTTGCCTCATTAGTGGCACCTGAAAGCTGTATTGACCGAGGATCATCCTTAAGACTCTCACCGTTATGCTTGAACTCTTTGGCTCATCTTGATACAATGGCTTATAAAACGAGCATCATCACGGAACACGACCAGTACACTCTGATGGGTATCTGCTGCTCAGACCGTCTCAACATAGGCACTCCCCGATTTTGCTTTTTTATCACCCAGACTTCAGGTTCTTAATTTGAAACTACAAATAATACCACATTGGTGATATTAGCAACAACAGATATCTGAAACCTTACCTTCGTGAAACATAAAAAAAAAATGAAATAAGCAATCTGCACTGTAGCATTGTACGCTGATTGTGCAAAGTCAGATTGAGGCGAAGGATCGTCAGAATGTTAAGGCAGACAGACTGCTTGACTCACGATTGATGTTTCTCTTGTTGCACAAGTGGTCAGTATACTCAGGTCCTGAACACTCTGGCGGTTAGTATATTCAGCTAGTACACTGTGTCCTGTTAGTCATCATACTATATTGGTACTTTACACACTCACAATCAGCTAGCGCTGTACACAGTGGTGGACAGGACGCGCACCAGCTGGTGTTGTACATACTGGTGGACAGCACACTCACCAGCTGGTGCTGTACATACCGGTGGTCGTACACTCACCAGTTGGTACTATACATACTGGTGGTCAGTACACTCATCAGCTAGTGCTGTACATACTGGTGGTCAATACACTCGGCAGCTGATGCTGTGCATACTAGTGGTCAGTACACTCACCAACTGGTGCTGTACATACTGGTGGTCAGTACACTCATCAGCTGGTATTGTACATGCTGGTGGTCAGTACACTCACCACCTGGTGCTGTACATACTCAGTACACTCACCAACTGGTGCTGTACACATTGATGATCAGTAGATTCAGCAGCAGGTGCTATAAATACAAAACCATACTTCATATAATCAGTATCAGTTGACTTCTAACAGCGAACATATATCAGTTATATCTTATATAGAATATATCACCCATATGCCATTATACTTCCAGATTCTAATTACCATTCTCTCCGGCAGATCCTTTAGAGGTATCAAATACTCTATTTTAGGATAGCTATTAATACGTTAAAATGTCAAGCATAACAAGATGTAAGAGTTCTACCAAAGAGAGGTTAGACAAAAAATGAGAATATCAACGGTTTTACTTGATTAAGAAACAAGGCAAAAACTTCCTCCCATCGTTGAGCCTAATAACATCCAGCTAAGTTTATTCTCCCATAAGAGAAAAGGAAATATTACATAATATCAGAAACGATAGAAAACTATGACCAAAGTCCCACAGAATTCCTTCAAGCAAACCTAATCAAGTATAAACCATACAACGACAACTGAAACCAAGTGTGTAATGCCACCTTTATGTCCTGTTTCCCTAACACACTCTTCCCATACTCCTCCTCATCTCACATCTCCCACCTTCCCCTAACTCCTTCACCGTACCCCATACCTCACCTCCAGCACCATACAAACCATCCTCACAATAACCAGTCATCCCTCATCATCCGCCATTATTCCTACCTTCGTCCCATAGTAACAACTCCTGGTCTCCTGCCAGGCGTCCTTCATTCTCTTCCTCTCTGTCCGGACTCAGGCGACGGCTGGCTTCCTCCCTCATTACGGCAGAGGCAGCATAAGTCATCAGCCACATCCCGCACCATATGAGCAACGAATGAATAAGTGGACGCGTCAGGCAAATCAGATTACCATGTCTGGTTATTGTCAGCACATGTCAGTTGTGGCTACCGTTCCCCTCACCCTCCGCCAGATGGTACATCATACTCCACAATATGACCCATCACAAGATGGTTTAGAGATACCGCAATATGAGCAAATGAAAGTGGGAGGTGGGGAAGTTAGGGGGATTCTTCTCTTTTTTTTCTCGTCTTATCGCTTATACTGTAAACAAAAAGTATAATTTTTCTAGATATATTTCATGAGTTCGTTGCCAGTTGATGTTGATATTCACTGCAAATGGCAATGTACTCAATTAGGTCACTGTCTCATCTGGACCTGACAAATGATCATATTACCAACTGCCAGATGGACAAGTCCTGGGGTGAACATCTACCACCTAGATATAATCTTGATATACCAAGTTCTTAGGAAGTGTTAGTAATCCATATATATCAACATACAATACAGCAAAGCACCATGAACAAAAATTTTCCAGTCAGATGTACACCTAGTTAACTATAAATCTTAAAGATTGTATTCTACTATCAAAGAAGTTAAAAAACAAGCAATAGTGACTACAATAAGCTCTAGACCTGTTAATGAGTGATCAGTTAGTGATCATTCATGTTGAATACACAAAGCCTAAATCTCTGACAACATAGTATACACTGGGTTATGAAACCATGGATATAGATTGCAGTCATCATGGACAATACAAAAATATTACTCTTAGAAGGCTTAGATGTCTACAGTATTGAGAGAAGCAGTCCATGCCGACACGGGAGACACCAGAGCCCACCAATCGACCCTACTCTCCATGACACCAGAAACTGCTGTCAGCTGGCGTCCGTGTTGCATCCGTGGCCTCCATAACGCTGAACTCTTGAACGGAATACACACAGTGTCCTCGACTATTGCTGGACCTCACACTGAAAGGAGAATGATGAGGCTAAACAACTCCAGTACAGGACCCAGATACAACATCAGGATCACAGCCGCCCATATCAACCTGCTGCTCCACGCACGAGAGGCAACCAATCCTACAACGTGAGATTGTGGCTGGCGTCGCTGATGTACCTAGGAGGTTTGCTCTGCTCACCCTTTACACACACCAACTGTGGGTGGGAAAACAGCATATTAGGAACAGGACTTTAGTTGAGGAGCATTAAATTCTGCATGACGTCCTCTTTCTTCCCACCGAAACTATCAAACTTCCCTCTAACTGCTCCAGTCTGCATTGCTCCATTCGCACTTCCCTTGGCTAGGCGGACTGGTTTTCTTACAGCAAGAATCGAACAAGTCCTATACTGAAGGTACTCTCACAATATACTAGCATTTATTTCACATCTCTTCTGTATGGTACATAATCCAATCACTTTTGCTCATACCACAACTGTCGCTACCTCTACACAGATTCGCAGTCATAGTATTCCCTGCGTGTCGTAAAAGGCGA
This sequence comes from Panulirus ornatus, assembly GCF_036320965.1. Lineage (NCBI taxonomy): Eukaryota > Metazoa > Arthropoda > Malacostraca > Decapoda > Palinuridae > Panulirus > Panulirus ornatus. Next base: position 20,368,904 of record NC_092286.1, on the reverse strand, counting down.
CTAAAAGGGGGAGGGAACGTGTGTGTGTGTGTTTGTGTGTGTGTGGAGGATGAGCACTCCCGTGTAAACTCCTTCTTCTGTTTCCTTTTAGAAAGTTAAATTACAAGGAGGGGAGGGTTTCTAGCCCCCCGCATATATATATATATATATACATATATATATATATATATATATATATATATATATATATATATATATATATATATATATATATATATATATATATATATATGTATATATATATACGCTATATTGCGCTACCTCGAAACACAAGGAAACAGACGAAAGAAATGGCCCAACCCCCCCCATACACATGTATATACATACGTCCACACACGCAAATATACATACCTACACAGCTTTCCATGGTTTACCCCAGACGCTTCACATGCCCTGATTCAATCCACTGACAGCACGTCAACCCCGGTATACCACATCGCTCCAACTCACTCTATTCCTTGCCCTCCTTTCACCCTCCCGCATGTTCAGGCCCCGATCACACAAAATCTTTTTCACTCCATCTTTCCACCTCCAATTTGGTCTCCCTCTTCTCCTCGTTCCCTCCACCTCCGACACATATATCCTCTTGGTCAATCTTTCCTCACTCATTCTCTCCATGTGCCCAAACCACTTCAAAACACCCTCTTCTGCTCTCTCAACCACGCTCTTTTTATTTCCACACATCTCTCTTACCCTTACGTTACTCACTCGATCAAACCACCTCACACCACACATTGTCCTCAAACATCTCATTTCCAGCACATCCATCCTCCTGCGCACAACTCTATCCATAGCCCACGCCTCGCAACCATACAACATTGTTGGAACCACTATTCCTTCAAACATACCCATTTTTGCTTTCCGAAATAATGTTCTCGACTTCCACACATTCTTCAAGGCCCCCAGAATTTTCGCCCCCTCCACCACCCTATGATCCACTTCCGCTTCCATGGTTCCATCCGCTGCCAGATCCACTCCCAGATATGTAAAACACTTCACTTCCTCCAGTTTTTCTCCATTCAAACTCACCTCCCAATTGACTTGACCCTCAACCCTACTGTACCTAATAACCTTGCTCTTATTCACATTTACTCTTAACTTTCTTCTTCCACACACTTTACCAAACTCAGTCACCAGCTTCTGCAGTTTCTCACATGAATCAGCCACCAGCCCTGTATCATCAGCGAACAACAACTGACTCACTTCCCAAGCTCTCTCATCCCCAACAGACTTCATACTTGCCCCTCTTTCCAAAACTCTTGCATTTACCTCCCTAACAACCCCATCCATAAACAAATTAAACAACCATGGAGACATCACACACCCCTGCCGCAAACCTACATTCACTGAGAACCAATCACTTTCCTCTCTTCCTACACGTACACATGCCTTACATCCTCGATAAAAACTTTTCACTGCTTCTAACAACTTTCCTCCCACACCATATATTCTTAATACCTTCCACAGAGCATCTCTAACAACTCTATCATATGCCTTCTCCAGATCCATAAATGCTACATACAAATCCATTTGCTTTTCTAAGTATTTCTCACATACATTCTTCAAAGCAAACACCTGATCCACACATCCTCTACCACTTCTGAAACCACACTGCTCTTCCCCAATCTGATGCTCTGTACATGCCTTCACCCTCACAATCAATACCCTCCCATATAATTTACCAGGAATACTCAACAAACTTATACCTCTGTAATTTGAGCACTCACTCTTATCCCCTTTGCCTTTGTACAATGGCACTATGCACGCATTCCGCCAATCCTCAGGCACCTCACCATGAGTCATACATACATTAAATAACCTTACCAACCAGTCAACAATACAGTCACCCCCTTTTTTAATAAATTCCACTACAATACCATCCAAACCTGCTGCCTTGCCGGCTTTCATCTTCCGCAAAGCTTTCACTACCTCTTCTCTGTTTACCAAATCATTTTCCCTAACCCTCTCACTTTGCACACCACCTCGACCAAAACACCCTATATCTGCCACTCTATCATCAAACACATTCAACAAACCTTCAAAATACTCACTCCATCTCCTTCTCACATCACCACTACTTGTTATCACCTCCCCATTTACGCCCTTCACTGAAGTTCCCATTTGCTCCCTTGTCTTACGCACTTTATTTACCTCCTTCCAGAACATCTTTTTATTCTCCCTAAAATTTAATGATACTCTTTCACCCCAACTCTCATTTGCCCTTTTTTCACCTCTTGCACCTTTCTCTTGACCTCCTGTCTCTTTCTTTTATACATCTCCCACTCAATTGCATTTTTTCCCTGCAAAAATCGTCCAAATGCCTCTCTCTTCTCTTTCACTAATAATCTTACTTCTTCATCCCACCACTGACTACCCTTTCTAATCAACCCACCTCCCACTCTTCTCATGCCACAAGCATCTTTATATATATATATATATATATATATATATATATATATATATATATATATATATATATATATATATATATTTTTTTTTTTTTTTTTTTTTTTTTTTATACTTTGTCGCTGTCTCCCGCGTTTGCGAGGTAGCGCAAGGAAACAGACGAAAGAAATGGCCCAACCCCCCCCCCCCATACACATGTACATACACACGTCCACACACGCAAATATACATACCTACACAGCTTTCCATGGTTTACCCCAGACGCTTCACATGCCTTGCTTCAATCCACTGACAGCACGTCAACCCCTGTATACCACATGACTCCAATTCACTCTATTTCTTGCCCTCCTTTCACCCTCCTGCATGTTCAGGCCCCGATCACACAAAATCTTTTTCACTCCATCTTTCCACCTCCAATTTGGTCTCCCTCTTCTCCTCGTTCCCTCCACCTCCGACACATATATCCTCTTGGTCAATCTCTCCTCACTCATTCTCTCCATGTGCCCAAACCATTTCAAAACACCCTCTTCTGCTCTCTCAACCACGCTCTTTTTATTTCCACACATCTCTCTTACCCTTACGTTACTTACTCGATCAAACCACCTCACACCACACATTGTCCTCAAACATCTCATTTCCAGCACATCCATCCTCCTGCGCACATCTCTATCCATAGCCCACGCCTCGCAACCATACAACATTGTTGGAACCACTATTCCTTCAAACATACCCATTTTTGCTTTCCGAGATAATGTTCTCGACTTCCACACATTTTTCAAGGCTCCCAAAATTTTCGCCCCCTCCCCCACCCTATGATCCACTTCCGCTTCCATGGTTCCATCCGCTGACAGATCCACTCCCAGATATCTAAAACACTTCACTTCCTCCAGTTTTTCTCCATTCAAACTCACCTCCCAATTGACTTGACCCTCACCCCTACTGTACCTAATAACCTTGCTCTTATTCACATTTACTCTCAACTTTCTTCTTCCACACACTTTACCAAACTCAGTCACCAGCTTCTGCAGTTTCTCACATGAATCAGCCACCAGCGCTGTATCATCAGCGAACAACAACTGACTCACTTCCCAAGCTCTCTCATCCCCAACAGACTTCATACTTGCCCCTCTTTCCAGGACTCTTGCATTTACCTCCCTTACAACCCCATCCATAAACAAATTAAACAACCATGGAGACATCACACACCCCTGCCGCAAACCTACATTCACTGAGAACCAATCACTCTCCTCTCTTCCTACACGTACACATGCCTTACATCCTCGATAAAAACTTTTCACTGCTTCTAACAACTTGCCTCCCACACCATATATTCTTAATACCTTCCACAGAGCATCTCTATCAACTCTATCATATGCCTTCTCCAGATCCATAAATGCTACATACAAATCCATTTGCTTTTCTAAGTATTTCTCACATACATTCTTCAAAGCAAACACCTGATCCACACATCCTCTACCACTTCTGAAACCGCACTGCTCTTCCCCAATCTGATATATATATATATATATATATATATATATATATATATATATATATATATATATATATATATATATATATATATATATATATATATATATATATATATATATATATATATATATATATATATATATATATATATATATATATATATATATATATATATATCCTTAACATGTACCAAAAACTTGGATTCGACTCCAGGTCGTACCGGTTTGGCAGGCCAGTGCATTAACCATTGTGCCACGAGGAGACCAAAGATTTCTACCTCAGACCAATCCATGGGCCATGAGACGCCCCGTCACATCAGGTGATGTCAGAGGATAGGGATAACCCACGGCCGCACGGGCGGTCGGTGTCGTCACAACAAACCTCCAACACTATGGTACAGTTCATATATCTTTAACCTGCACTGGACGCATGGAATGGATGATGACGATATTGTTATGGCCGCCGAGGATTCGAGTCTACGAGACGTGACCGGGGGATCTCGTGGTCAGTTGGTTGGTCGGAGATGGAAAACTTGGATGGAAATTCAGTGGATGGTGATAAACATACACTGTGTTGCAGAGTTATAATGACATAGTTATAGTGGATATTGATGACACAGATCATGATGATCACATGTTGCGATGATCAAGTACATGTTGATGAACCACTTCACGCCGATGAAGGATTGATTGGCGGTGATTGTGCATGATGAAGACACAGTGGGATGTAGTGATCCACAGCATAGTGATGACTCAGTGCATGATAATGACACAAAATCATGAAAGAACAGAGGTTAGCGATGTGACAGACGATCGTGATCACAGTGCACAGTGGTTACATTGATAAAGGTGATCACAGGTCATGAAGGTAGGATTATCCTGTGAAGGATTATAAGACTGAGTGAGGTGACAGACAAGTGTCACAGTAGAGTCTTACCAAGACCAGCATGTAAGCCTTTATACCCACACGTGTCTGGAGACCTTGATCAGAGCGCAGCTGAAGTGATTCCTGAAATATACAATTCCTGCAGCAGCAGCTTTCAATATCTGAATATCTTATGGCTGAAGTTCGTGCATGAAGAACTTTCGAATTCTTTAAGGCAGAATCCTGGTGCCTTGCTATATTGATATCTGGATTTCTGGTGTCTGGAATCATGGATGATGAACGTCTTAGACTCTCGTGTTAAGAAGTTTGTTGTGAGTAGATATAACTAATGGAACGGCCATGGACATAGTTCATAACATAGTTCCACATCAAACCCTGCAAACTACAACATTGTTATTCCTGCCACACAGAATGATAATGACTTGCTACTTCGTCTCAGGTTTCTGGTGTTAAAGGTCACTTCATGGTGTATTAACTCGTTACACTAGCCTTTGTAACAGGAATTCCTTATTTGAACTGTAGACAGCCCGTGTTCATTCGTTCGTGTGTGCGCTCGTGCTCCAGCGACGGACCGATCATACCAGTTCAGGCCGGTCACTGGGTACGCTGTTCACAGCGACGTCCCGCCCCCGCTATGTCTAGCACGTCCCAAGCACGTCGTTGGCAAAGCCTGGGTTCCCACAACTCTGCTGTCTACATTTCACCGTAATTAAGAGGCCACTTGGAACCTCACACCAGAACTCGGTTTCCCTGCCAAGCTGGGCTGGGCTCACCAGAACTGGGCACTGTTAAAGTACAAACCATCAGCCATGCTGTATGTAATCTATCGACTCGTTAATCCTACAGAGAAAGAGCCGGACATCTTGAACACATCCTATTGTGACAATGCAAGGTATGACTTACTGGGGATAAAGTAGATATCTGTTTTCTCTGCACTCCCTTCAGGCAAAGCGAAGGGTCATGGGATCTGTCGATCAGAGCACCATACGCCGGTTTGTGACGTTCCTCATCAGCTAGGTGCGGCTCCACCCATGCAAGAGCTGGATGATCACTCATATGCCCTACTAATTAACTTAATAGTTCAGATTATCCTTCTCTACCCTTGCCTCATATTCACTGTGCTATTACGTGTTCTTTTGCACTGTATATCCTCGTTTTAACATTATAGAATAACATTTCTGGAGCACTCACTCGAATGTATGTGAGACACACTGTAGACAGATGCCATGTGTCGTATAAGCACAACAATTTAACTTCTACAATTAACAATTTGTACAAAGGCAAAGGGGACAAAGGTGAGTGCTCAAATTACAGAGGTATAAGTTTGTTGAGTATTTCTGGGAAATTATATGGGAGGGTATTGATGGAGAAGGTGAAGGCATGTACAGAGCATCAGATTGGGGAAGAGCAGTGTGGTTTCAGAAGTGGTAGAGGATGTGTGGATCAGGTGTTTCCTTTGAAGAATGTATGTGAGAAATACTTAGAAAGGCAACTGGATTTGTATGTAGCATTTATGGATCTGGAGAAGGCATATGATAGAGTTGATAGAGATGCTCTGTGGAAGGTATTAAGAATATATGGTGTGGGAGGCAAGTTGTTAGAAGCAGTGAAAAGTTTTTATCGAGGATGTAAGGCATGTGTACGTGTAGGAAAAGAAGAAAGTGATTGGTTCTCAGTGAATGTAGGTTTGCGACAGGGGTGTGTGATGTCTCCATGGTCGTTTAATTTGTTTATAGATGGGGTTGTTAGGTTGTTAGGGAGGTGAATGCAAGAGTTTTGGAAAGAGGGGCAAGTATGCAGTCTGTTGTTGATGAAAGAGCTTGGGAAGTGATTCAGTTGTTGTTCGCTGATGATACAGCGCTGGTGGCTGAAAGTTGAGAGTAAATGTGAATAAGAGCAAGGTTATTAGGTACAGTAGGGTTGAGAGACAAGTCAATTGGGAAGTAAGTTTTTGTTTTAGATATCTGGGAGTGGATTTGGCAGCGGATAGAACCATGGAAGCAGAAGTGAATCATAGGGTGGGGGAGGGGGCGAAAATTGTTGGAGCCTTGAAGAATGTGTGTAAGTCGAGAACATTATCTCGGAAAGCAAAAATGGGTATATTTGAAGGAATAGTGGTTCTAACAATGTTGTATGGTTGTGAGGCGTGGGCTATGGATAGAGTTGTGCGGAGGAGGGTGGATGTGCTGGAAATGAGATGTTTGAGGATGATATGTGTTGTGAGGTGGTTTGATCGAGTAAGTAATAGTAGGGTAAGAGAGATGTGTGGTAATAAAAAAAAGAGTGTGGTTGAGAGAGCAGAAGAGGGTGTTTTGAAATGGTTTGCTCAAATGGAGAGAATGAGTGAGGAAAGATTGACCAAGAGGATATATGTGTCAGAGGCGGAGGGAACGAGGGGAAGTGGGAGACCAAATTGGAGGTGGAAAGATGGAGTGAAAAAGATTCTGACTGAACAGGGCCTGAACATGCAGGAGGGTGAAAGGCATGCAAGGAATAGAGTGAATTGGAACGATGTGGTATACCGGGGTGGACGTGCTGTCAATGGATTGAACCAGAGCATATAAAGCGTCTATGGTAAACCATGGAAGGTCTGTGGGGCCTGGATGTGGAAAGGGAGATGTGGTTTCGGTGCATTATTACATGAAAGCTAGAGACTGAGTGTGAACGAATGGGGCCTTTGTTGTCTTCCTAGCGCTACCTCGCGCACATGAGGGGGAAGGGGGCTGTTATTTCATGTGTGGCGGGGTGGCGATGGGAATGAATAAAGGCAGACAGTATGAATTATGTACATGTGTATATATGTATATGTCTGTGTGTGTATATATATGTATACGTTGAGATGTATAGGTATGTATATTTGCGTGTGTGGACGCATATGTATATACATGTGTATGTGGGTGGGTTGGGCCATTCTTTCGTCTGTTTCCTTGCGCTACCTCGTTAACGCGGGAGACAGCGACAAAGCAAAATGATAGAAAAAAGTAAATTAACTTACAGATACCTAAAGGATTTTAAACACCTGGTTTCTTGCATTATCCTTACACTTTGATGTTTTGCTCATTAACTAGTGAAACCATGTGAGAAAGTTCTCATGACTGGTATACTTTCCTCGCAAGAGGAGGTGGGTCATGAGGGGTTTGTGGGAGGTGCCATACCCCCGTGGTTCATCATCCACCCCTGGCACCGACTAGATGCCGCGCTGTAGCCAACACCTGATTCTTTTTGCTTATCACAGTTTCCCTCCTACAGCGGCTCCGTTAATAATCCATATCCTTATTTCCTCGTTATCAACTTTCTAATACGATACTAAATATGACACGTTGAAACGGCCTTATCGGAGTATAGAGTTGGAGAAATATTCAATTCTTTCTTTTCTTTTCACAACTGCTTCCCCAAGAAATACAGCCCTCTTTCTGACATGCACAATTCATACAAGCCTCCCCCTCCAGTCTGTTACATATGGGGGGGGGGGGGGAATATGTCACAATTCCACCTGCGAAGGTTGTCTTTTCTGTTCCCTAATCTGATACTTCCTCCATGCGGTAAGCCTCATTACTGCCTAAACTTCGTCCATTTTTCTTGCTTTCTGGTACATTCTCCCAAGTTTTCTAAAGCAGCAGGTCGTGCATATCCACTAGTCATGCTCTCTTAGCGTACAGTAAAGAGAAGCCGGGAAGACAATTATGCCATTACACTCCCATCATCCCAGCGCTTCGTCGCGCTACATACCAACCCTGACAGCCAACCCGGCTGTTGTCACGGCTATTACTCATAAAGCCTTACGACTCCACCTATCCAATGGTCAGCTCATTTTTTGAGGGATCTAGACATAATGACCGCTCGCGTGGCCAGTTACAGCCCGATACGCTGCAACGCCCCAGAACCAGGAGTCATTTTACTCTTGTACCATCAGCACTATCCTACGCAGCTGTCATTCACTGTCCACTCTCATCTCCCCACTTTCTCTTCTATCATTCTCCCTCCCTATCTACCTCTCTTTCTTCCCTCTTTACACCCTCCTCAACCCCTCGTGCTTTTTTTTCATGACAAGTCCTCACTCTTAATAACAGCTGTTCATGGCATTCTTCACCTTGGTCAGTGTTTCGTTTAGAATACCAACGTGGGCAGCTAGCTTAACTGCTTTGCTTCCGGCCATATTCCGTCTTTCATTCTCAGCCAACACTCACACTCCGTCCGCGCTCACCACTCTTGAGTCACCACCGCGTTGTTGCTCACCAGAGAGGACTCTCTGCGGGAATGTTGTCTCTTCACCTTTAACGAAAGAAACATGGTGACCAATACCATCACCATTGGAGTTACCATTCAAACCATGGCTACCGTAATTCCTATCTAAACTTCCACGATTCCATGGTCTACAGTTCATGAAAGATTCACTTCGCAAACACGCCCTGCTGCCAATTGCAGAGGGTGCATAAAAGAGAGAAAATAATCCAAACAAACAAGCTAATAATGAGAGTACTTTTTATAGTAATAGTCTGTAAAGATTGCTATGGGGGTCCATAAGCCATGCATCTCATAAAACCCATTAAAAGTGCAATTATTGACCCAGTTATGCCAAAAGATTACCATGCTCACCGTGATCACTAACTTTCCTGAAAGCTAGGAAAATGTAGATAACAATCGTACATTTAATGCGTAAGCATAATGACATGAATATGAGTAATGTGCCGTGGAGAAACTCAAATTGCTGCAATTATGCAAGCATACTGAGCCACGATACATGGATATCTCAGCATATTGACTTAAGTACTACCAGTAAATACTAGTGAGGTGACTCATACAATACAAAAGATAAAAACGCAAGTGACGTAACTCATACAGCAAAACAGATAAGGACAGGAAGAATCATAGCAAAAATAATTAGCACAATTCCACATTAAACCCTGCAAGCTACAACAATTCATGCCACACAGGATAATGATAACTTGCCACTCCGCCTCAGGTTTCGGTGTTAAAGGTCACTTCATGGCGTATCAGCTCGCTACACTAGCCCTTAAAACAGTAATGTCCTTATCGGTAACGTTGACAGACCATGTTCGTGCGCTCGTGCGTGCAACTGTGCCCCAGTGACAGAATGCGCTTACCAGTTCAGGTCGATCACTGGGTACGCTGTACTCAGCGACTTACCGCACCCGCTAGGTCTAATACGTCCCACGTTCCAGCTACGCCACTCTACTGACCACATTTCACCGAAGCTAAGACGCCAAACGGGGCTGGACTCACCGGAACCGGGCCCTGTTGAAGTACAAGCCATCAACCATACTGTATGTACTTTATCGATTCGTTAACCTATAGAAAAAGTGCTGAACACCTTAAACACATCCCGTTGTGACAATTGTTACAGTTATCTCCCCTATTTACCAATGAATGTTATAGTTATCCATTATATCTTATTCGGTTTTGTTTGAGGAATGATTTGTCCAGTGTACATTATATTGTTTTGAGGGTCTCATTATTGTATGTTGATATAAGAGACTTTGTTTATTAGAGTGTAAACAAATTAAGAGTAAATATTGTCAATTTTAGTACAAATTATGGAAGGACAAAACATATAAGAGACAAGAGAAAGTGGTATGAAGAAACTGTATAATATCTGGAAGAAGGCCAAGGTCAAGCCTCTCTCTCATAGACTGGCTAAGAGGAGGGATGTGATACAAAGATATTGGTAAATATATAATGTAATCAGTACACATCTTATTCATTTCAAACCCTTATGTTATATAATAGAGGCCAGTAAATTTGCCAAAGAGTTAAGTAAAGTGATATATAGAGAGATCTATGTATCAAGTATAAATTGTATCATTTATGTCACGAGACAGCCATATTTGTTTTTGCTATTATACATATATTCTTATAGATTTTTATATGTGTTTGGTATTTGACCAACTTGAGAAGAAGGGAAAAGTAGGCATACAATTACGACGGTCAGCTGTCTGGAAATGTTAGCCAGATTGTAAGGGAATCTGTGTCTAGCCCAAATCTCTCTGTTAACAGAAGCTGTTATTTCAAAGTTACCTGGTTTCATCAGCCTATGGGCTGATTATACACCCTTTAATGTGTAACTAGTGAAGGCAGAACGTAACACAATGTAAGGTATGACTCACTGGAAAGATGACAGATGTATGTTCTCTCCTCCCCCGGGTTAAGCGAATACCCTTTGTATCTGACGATCAGAGCGCGCGTGCTCCTTCATGTGACGTTCCTGGGAAACTGCCCAGACAGTCTTCATCAGCTGGGTGCGGCCCACCCATACAAGAGCTGGAAGATCTCTCATATGTACAAAAATTAACATAATAATTCATATTATCTCTTTTGCACCCTTGCTCACTTTCACTTTGTCACCATGAATCATTTAACATTATATCTCCTTGATTTAACATTGTGAATATAACATTTTAGGGCACTCGTTTAATTGTATGGGAGACATGTTATGGCAGGTGCCATGTCTCTTAAGAGCATAACAATTAACACTGAACAATTATCTTACAGCTACTCTGATTATACAAGCTTCATAGGATTTTATACACTGTTACCTACATTATCCTTACAACCTGATATTATGCATATTAACAATTTGAGAAAATAACTCATGACTGACATACCTCCCTTGTGAGATGAGGTGAGATGGAGGGTTTCCAGAGGTGGCTATAACCCCGGGGCTAACCTCCGACCGCTGGCACTGACCAGACGCCGAGCTGTGGCTTATAGATGACTGACTTCCCTCATCATTTCCTCTGTTACAGCGGTTCGGTTAATGATCTAAATCCTTACTTCCTAGTTATCAGCTTTCTTATGCAATGCTAACTGCTGCACGTTAAAACCACTAAGTTAGCGCATAAGGTTGGACAGATGTGATAATCGTGGTTATCTTCCCTTCTGTTCTCTCTTTTCCTTTCATTAATGCTTTCCCAGGGAATTCAGCCCTCTGGTCTGACAGAGGGGTAGCTGGGGAGGGCCCACATCTTACACCCATAAACACAAATCTCTTATCTTCATATTTGATCTTATTTAACATATAATTTTTCTTTACATGTCGCACTAAACACTAAATGAAACATATGCATAGACCTTAACAACGTAGTCATATTATACCTTCATCGGATTATGCTACCCGTAATGTTATTGATTCTGTCTTAATTGTTGATATTGATAACTTTAATTTATCCCCAGGTAACTTTAAAGCACATCCAGTTATCTATGAAATCATTAGGAAAGAAAGAACTATCAAGACAAAATAGCATAGAAAAGTAGCTGAACACACGTCTCGCTTCCCAGACCGACCATCCCCGCCCAACCTCCCCTTCAACACGAGTCATCTCTCTCTCTCTCTCTCTCTCTCTCTCTCTCTCTCTCTCTCTCTCTCTCTCTCTCTCTCTCTCTCTCTCTCTCTCTCTCCTTAACGGGCAGATCAGTTTCTTAAAGGCGGTAACAGGCTGTACAAGCCTTTATTTGACTTACATATGATCATGACATATCTTGATATGCAGACATTACCTAGATGCTCGCGAGTTGATCTGCAACTTCCTCGGGGCCATCGAGTCGTAGACAGCAGCGTCATACGTGTATGCTTTAGCCCATTGGTGGTTAAGTGGTTGCGCTGTCCGCTTGCCGTCTTCGGTGACCTGGGTTCGACTCCTGGGAGCACAGTGGTAGAATACGAACAACGGCTTCATATGCAGCCATCGAATCTCTAACTGTCATGTATAATATACGGAATTCCTGGACTACCATTTACAGCCCCTGGGTGATGCTCGGTCTGGTTCCTATGATTGTAGAGTTTCTCCATGTCTGCCATCTGTGTATATTGCTGGAAGTATTGGTTTTAAGGCTGGTCTCCAGGATCAACGTCCCTCATGTATAGTTTTGGATTTGTTGATTGTAATGCTGCCGCAAGCCTGCCCTCTATGCTGTGTTACAGTTATCGTCCCTCATTCCCATGAATTGTTTCAGTTATCTATGATATGTTCAGTTTTCTAAGGTCCATTGTATTCTTCAGAAGAATCTTATTGTCGTAAGCTACAATATGAAATTTTGTTTATTTGATTGTAGATAAATCAATAATAGATATCTTTACTATTGTTCCAATTCATGGAAGACCAAAGAATATGTCAG
>NC_092286.1:20349254-20355886 GCF_036320965.1 Panulirus ornatus | reverse complement strand
TACTGTATGTACTTTATCGATTCGTTAACCTATAGAAAAAGTGCTGAACACCTTTAGCACATCCCGTTGTGACAATTGTTACAGTTATCTCCCCTATTTACCAATGAATGTTATAGTTATCCATTATATCTTATTCGGTTTTGTTTGAGGAATGATTTGTCCAGTGTACATTATATTGTTTTGAGGGTCTCATTATTGTATGTTGATATAAGAGACTTTGTTTATTAGAGTGTAAACAAATTAAGAGTAAATATTGTCAATTCTAGTACAAATTATGGAAGGACAAAACATATAAGAGACAAGAGAAAGTGGTATGAAGAAACTGTATAATATCTGGAAGAAGGCCAAGGTCAAGCCTCTCTCTCATAGACTGGCTAAGAGGAGGGATGTGATACAAAGATATTGGTAAATATATAATGTAATCTGTACACGTCTTATTCATTTCAAACCCTTATGTTATATAACTGAGGCCAGTAAATTTGCGAAAGTGATGATAAGTAAAGTAATATATAGAGAGAGATCTATGTATCAAGTATAAATTGTATCATTTATGTCACGAGAGAGCCATGTTTATTTCTGCTATTATAAATACATTTGTATAGATTTTTATTCGTGTTTGGTATTTGACCAACTTGAGAGGAAGGGAAATGTAGGTATATAATTACGGCTGTCAGCTGTCAGATGTTAGCCAGATGGTAGGGAAATCTGTGTCTAGCCCACATCTCCCTGTTAACAAAAGCTATTGTTTCAGTGTTATCTGTTTTATTGGGCCTATGGACTGATTATACACTCTTTAAAGTATAAGGGGTAGAGACAAAACTTAACATGGGGGCCCGTCCGGGATCTTGAACTGTGAAACATGCTGTCTGGGATATGAACTGTGAAACCTGCTGCCTGGGATTATGAACTGTGAAACCTGCTGTCAGAGAGCTAAATATATGGAAGCTTGCTGTCCAGGATATGAATAGGTGAAACCACGTGTATATAATTCAAGCTGGCCAGTGTTGTGTGTCAGTACTCTACTGTGCACTCTTGAAATATATGTAGAAGATTTCTCTAAACAAATAAATGTTCATACTTGTAAATGTAGTGTTTGAATATGGCAGATAACGTTAAGAAGTTTACTGAAACCCAGGATATACATTTTCTGTACCAGTGTAATAAAGATGAACTGAACCAAGTGGCAGTTGATTATGGAATTTCTCTGCTGACACAAGTCAAAAGCGACATGCAGAGAGAATTAATCGATCAGTTGATGTCCTTATCAATACTGAAGGAGCCTTAAGATGTTGATAATAGTGAAAAAGTTGCAATAGAGAAATTAAGATTAGAATTTGTGCTTAAGAAAATACAAATAGAGGCTGAAAAAGAGAGAATACAGGCAGGAACGGAAAGAGAGAATCCAGGCTGATAAAGTTGTAAGGCTTAGACAATTAGAAATAGAAGAAAGGACAGGTTCAAGTAGTCCAGAAAGACGCAAGCCAAGGCAATTGCGTCATATAAACATGATGAAACCTTATCATGATAGAAATTCTGCAAAGGATGGTGAGGTTATAAATGTGCCTTGTGCATGTGTTATGGCTGATGATGCAGAGGATGTGGATGGAAGTGAGAATGTAAAGTTGGAGAGATGTGAAGACAAATTGTTAAAAAGTTCAGATGTGTTAGGTGATTTGAAAAAGAAGCTTGATCATATAGAAACAGAAAAGAGATGAGATCATACAAATAATGAATGTTTAGTTGTTTGTTTTCTGATTTTTCTAAGAGAACTGATATATTACAGCATGACGTCGAAATTGACGATGCAACACCTATCAAGCACCACCCTTATAGAGTGAATTCTAAAATGAGAGAGATAATGAGAAAAGAAGTACAGTATATGATTGATAATGATCTGACTGGAAAAAGTAATAGTCCTTGGAGTTCACTATGTGTGTTGATAACTAAACCTGATGGTATGTCCTACAGATTTTTTACTGATTTCAGAAAGGTAAATAAAATAACTAAAGCTGACTCGTATCCTGTTCAAAGAGTAGATGTTTGTATTGATCAGATAGATGCTAAATTTATAACTAAGTTATACTTATTGAAAGGTATTAGGAAGTACCTTTGACTGAAAGAACAAAGGAAGTTTCTGCATTTGTAACTATGAATGTTTGTGATGCCACTTGGTATGGTAAACAGTGGTAGTACTTTCCAAAGATTAGTAAATCAAACATTGTGTAATGTTAAGGATTATTCTCTATATATAGATGATATAGTATTGTATTCAAAAGCTTAGGAAGAACCTTTGTATTTAGTGAGGGAAGTGTTTAATAGGTTGGACAAAGCAAATTTACGGTAAACCCTGTAGAGAGTTGATTTTGCTAGAGCAACTGTAGAATATCTAGGTTATGTTGTTGGTTAGGGTTTTGTAAAACCAATCACTGCTAAGATAGAAAATATTGTAAAATTTCCAGCACTTACAAATAAGAAAGAATCATTAAGATTTTTGGGTATGGCTGGATATTATCGTAGGTTTTGTAAGAATTTTTCAATCATTGCTCTAGCATTAACCAACTTATTGTCAAAGAAAGTCAATTTGTATGGAGTGATTAATTTGATGAAGCCTTTACAGAATTGAAACAGATACTTGTATGTACACTTATACTTTCTAGTCCAAATTATGATAGACCATTTAAATTATATATACATGCGGGTGATTTTGGGGTTGATGGAGTCTTAATGCAAGAAAAAGATGATATTGATTTTCCAATTTGTTTTTTTTTCAAAGAAGTTTCTGACATATCAGAAAAGCTACAGTCCTATTGAAAAGAAACATTAGCCTTGATTTTAAGTTTGAATCGTTTTGATGTATATTTGAGAGTAGTAGGTAGGCCGATCCAAGAGTCTATGGATCACACTCCCCTTGTATTTTTGCGTAAGATGAAAAATGTAAACTAACGTTCAACAAGGGGGAGTCTTTTCTTACAAGATTATAATCTGATTATTAAGCATATAAGAGGAAAGGGTAATGTTATAGCAGATGTATTGTCTCGCATACCAGTTAGTCATGAGTCAACTATTGGCTGGCTCATATCTCTTTTGGGAGGGGGATGTTTCAGTTATTCCCCTATTTACCTATAAACGTTGTAGTTATCCATTATATCTTATTCAGTTTTCTTTGAGGAATGATATGTCCAGTGTACATTATATTGTTTTGAGAGTCTTATTATTGTATGTATTATATAAGAGATCTTGATTATTAGAGTGTAACATATTATGAGTTAGCAATTTCTATGTTATTACAAATTATGGAAGGATAAAACATATGTAAGACAAGAAAAAGTGGTATGGAGAAATTGTATAGAAACTGGAAAAAGGCCAAGTTCAAGTATCTCATAGACTGGCTGAGAGGAAGGATGTGATACGCTAAGAGGAAGGATGTGATACAAAGCTGTTGGTAAATGTGCATTGTAATCTCTACACATCTCAGTCATTTCAAACCCTTATGTTATATAACTGAGGCCAGTAAATTTGCCAAAGTGATGTTAATTAAAGTAATTTAAGGATATCCATGTATCAAGCATAAATTGTATTATTAATGTCACGAGACAGCCATATTCATTTTTGCTATTATGAATATATTCTTATAGATTTTTATATGTGTTTGGTATTTGACCAACTTGAGAAGAAGGGAAAAGTAGGCATACAATTACGGCCATGAGCTGTCAGATGTTAGCCAGATGGTAATGACATCTGTGTCTAGCCCTAATCTCTCTGTTAACAGAAGCTGTTATTTCAGAGTTACCTGGTTTCATCAGGCCTATGGGCTGATTATACACCCTTTAATGTGTAACTGGTGAAGGCAGAACGTAACACAATGTAAGGTATGACTCACTGGAAAGATGACAGATGTATGTTCTCTCCTCCCCCGGGTTAAGCGAATACCCTTTGTACCTGACGATCAGAGCGCGCGTGCTCCTTCATGTGACGTTCCTGGGAAACTGCCCAGACAGTCTTCATCATCTGGGTGCGGCCCACCCATACAAGAGCTGGAAGATCTCTCATATGTACAATTGATTAACATAATAATTCAAATTATCCCTTTTGCGCCCTTGTCTCACTTTCACTTTGTCACCATGAATCATTTAACATTATATCTCCTTGATTTAACATTGTGAATATAGTATTTTAGGGCACTCGTTTAATTGTATGGGAGACATGTTATGGCAGGTGCCATGTCTCTTAAGAGCATAACAATTAACACTGAACAATTATCTTACAGCTACTCTGATTATACAAGCTTCG
Source organism: Panulirus ornatus (assembly GCF_036320965.1). Taxonomy (NCBI): domain Eukaryota; kingdom Metazoa; phylum Arthropoda; class Malacostraca; order Decapoda; family Palinuridae; genus Panulirus; species Panulirus ornatus. The sequence continues at coordinate 20,351,596 of NC_092286.1, read as the reverse complement.
TAGGATTGTATACACTGTTACCTACATTATCCTTACAACCTGATATTATGCATATTAACAATTTGTGAAAATAACTCATAACTGACATACCTCCCTTGTGAGATGAGGTGAGATGGAGGGTTTCCAGAGGTGGCTATAACCCCGGGGCTAACCTCCGACCGCTGGCACTGACCAGACGCCCAGCTGTGGCTTATAGATGACTGACTTCCCTCATCATTTCCTCTGTTACAGCGGTTCGGTTAATGATCTAAATCCTTACTTCCTAGTTATCAGCTTTCTTATGCAATGCTAACTGCTGCACGTTAAAACCACTAAGTTAGCGCATAAGGTTGGACAGATGTGATAATCCTGGTTATCTTCTCTTCTGTTCTCTCTTTTTCTTTCATTAATGCTTTCCCAGGGAATTCAACCCTCTGGTCTGACAGAGGGGTAGCTGGAGTGGGCCCACATCTTACACCATAAACACAAATCTCTTATCTTCATATTTGATCTAATTTAACATATAATTTTTCTTTACATGTCGCACTAAACACTAAATGAAACATATGCATAGACCTTAACAACCTAGTCATATTATACCTTCATCGGATTATGCTACCCGTAATGTTATTGAATCTGTCTTAATTGTTAATATTGATAACTTTAATTTATCCCCAGGTAACTTTAAAGCACATCCTGTTATCTATGAAATCATTAGGAAAGAAAGAACTATCAAGACAAAATAGCATAGAAAAGTAGCTGAACACACGTCTCGCTTCCCAGACCGACCATCCCTGCCCAACCTCCCCTTCAACACGAGTCATCTCTCTCTCTCTCTCTCTCTCTCTCTCTCTCTCTCTCTCTCTCTCTCTCTCTCTCTCTCTCTCTCTCTCTCCTTAACGGGCAGATCAGTTTCTAATGGCGGTAACAGGCTGTACAAGCCTTTATTTGATTTGCATATGATTATAACATATCTTGATATGCAGACATTACCTAGATGCTCGCGAGTTGATCTGCAACTTCCTCGGGGCCATAGAGTCGTAGACAGAAGCGTCATACGTATATGCTTTAGCCCATTGGCGGTTAAGTGGTTGCGCTGTCCGCTTGTCGTTTTCGGTGACCTGGGTTCGACTCCTGGGAGCACAGTGGTAGAATACGAACAACGGCTTCATATGCAGCCATCGAATCTCTGACTGTCATGTATAATATACGGAATTCCTGGACTACCATTTACAGCCCCTGGGTGATGCTCGGTCTGGCTCCTATGATTGTAGAGTTTCTTCATGTCTGTCATCTGTGTATATTGCTGGAAGTATTGGTTTTAAGGCTGCTCTCCAGGATCAACGTCCCTCATGTATAGTTTTGGATTTGTTGATTGTAATGCTGCCGCAAGCCTGCCCTCTATGTTGTGTTACAGTTATCGTCCCTCATTCCTATGAATTGTTTCAGTTATCTATGATATGTTCAGTTTTCTAAGGTACATTGTATTCTTTTGAAGAATCTTATTGTCGTAAGTTACAATATGAAATTTTGTTTATTAGATTGTAGATAAATCAATAATAGATATCTTTACTTTTATTACAATTCATGGAAGACCAAAGAATATGTCAGAGATAAAATAAAACTGATAGGAATTACTTGTATACAAGAATAGAAAAAGTATTTCTGTTCGTTTTCACCCTGTGAATAGCTCTTGAGTAGGATGTGGTACAATGCCGTTGGGTAAATGTATAAGATTATCTGTACATGATTAAGTGATTCCAAAGACTTATGTTATAAACTGAGGCCAGTAGAAATGTTTAAGATTTACTGAGTGGAATAAAGTAGAGGGAGATAATTGCATTAAGAGTAAATTGTATTTTCATGTTCAGAGAGAGGTCATGCTTATCTTTGCTGAGGTAGATATATTCTTATAACTTTTTTACCAGTGTTTGGTATTTGACCAGTGTTGGAACAAATAGAAAAATATATATATCAAGCGGCCGTCGGTTGTCAGTGGATGCTAGCCAGATGGTAAGGGAATCTGTGTCTAGCCCAAATATCTCTGTTAACAAAAGCTCTTTTTTCAGAGTTCAGTCTCAACAGGCCTATGGACTGATTATACACCTTTAGAAAAAAAAAGGTTGAGGTTTGTAACAATTGATTATGCTAGTTGTAACACTGCTGGATCCATGGTAGATGTGTTGACCACCAGCAATAGGAAGATAATTGAATCAAAGTCCTTTACAAACTCCAGACAAATACTTGAACTTTAGAAATCATTCCGTTCCCTGCTGACTCTTCCTCCACATGAGAAGTTGAGGTAATCTCTAGATGAAATCAAAAGTTGACATATAACTTAGGAAAACTACAATACATCTTTG
>NC_092286.1:20330136-20349154 GCF_036320965.1 Panulirus ornatus | reverse complement strand
TGTTTCTTATATTCTTATCGTTATATTTCTCGTTTCTCTTTTAGAGATCACTTCCCCTCAGTTCCCCGATTCATCTTCAATGAGCAATTTTCTCCTATGTCCATATACCATCATATCTTCCATTCTTATTCATCTCGTCAGCCACACTTCAGTGTTTTACTGATGGTGGCTGGTACTCTGCCAACATCATGCCTAGCATTAATTTTCATGCAGGTTTTCATAAAAAATCTTCCATGATAGAAATATGTCAGCCATGATAAACATACCCGGGGCTGGAGTTCAGCGTCATGGAGGAGGTGCCTAGTGACAGGGACGTCAAGCTGGGTTTAACGTGTAGTGATACGTCTTTCCTGGGGAGAGTCACGTCTAGAGAGACCTTCTGCAAACGATTACTCACTCCTCACCTCCTCTCTGGTGTAGACCTGAGTGGTAAAGACGGTGATACACTGGGTAGCGTTAGGTTCAAACATTACCATGAGATTTAAGTCACCACACAGGCTCTCGTGGCCGAATATTAGTGGAATAAACATATCTTACAACACAAGATACAAGACAATGACACCGCTGTAGCGCAAGGAAACAGACGAAAGATGGCCCAACCCAACCACATACACATGTATGCTCATACACGTCCACACACGCACATATACATACCTATACATTTTAACGTATACCTATATATACAGACACAGATATATACATATGTATATACACATGTACATAATTCATACTTGCTCCCATTATTTATTCCCGTCGCCACCCGCGAATGCGACGGGAATTAATAAAAGCAGCAAAATTGAATTATGTACATGTCTATATATGTATAAGTATATATATATATATATATATATATATATATATATATATATATGATAGAGTTGATAGAGATGCTCTGTGGAAGGTATTAAGAATATATGGTGTGGGAGGCAAGTTGTTAGAAGCAGTGAAAGTTTTTATCGAGGATGTAAGGCATGTGTACGTGTAGGAAGAGAGGAAAGTGATTGGTTCTCAGTGAATGTAGGTTTGCGGCAGGGGTGTGTGATGTCTCCATGGTTGTTTAATTTGTTTATGGATGGGGTTGTTAGGGAGGTGAATGCAAGAGTTTTGGAAAGAGGGGCAAGTATGAAGTCTGTTGGGGATGAGAGAGCTTGGGAAGTGAGTCAGTTGTTGTTCGCTGATGATACAGCGCTGGTGGCTGATTCATGTGAGAAACTGCAGAAGCTGGTGACTGAGCTTGGTAAAGTGTGTGAAAGAAGAAAGTTAAGAGTAAATGTGAATAAGAGCAAGGTTATTAGGTACAGTAGGGTTGAGGGTCAATTCAAATGGGAGGTGAGTTTGAATGGAGAAAAACTGGAGGAAGTGAAGTGTTTTAGATATCTGGGAGTGGATCTGGCAGCGGATGGAACCATGGAAGCGGAAGTGGATCATAGGGTGGGGGAGGGGGCGAAAATTCTGGGAGCCTTGAAGAATGTGTGGAAGTCGAGAACATTATCTCGGAAAGCAAAAATGGGTATGTTTGAAGGAATAGTGGTTCCAACAATGTTGTATGGTTGCGAGGCGTGGACTATGGATAGAGTTGTGCGCAGGAGGATGGATGTGCTGGAAATGAGATGTTTGAGGACAATGTGTGGTGTGAGGTGGTTTGATCGAGTAAGTAACGTAAGGGTAAGAGAGATGTGTGGAAATAAAAAGAGCGTGGTTGAGAGAGCAGAAGAGGGTGTTTTGAAATGGTTTGGGCACATGGAGAGAATGAGTGAGGAAAGATTGACCAAGAGGATATATGTGTCGGAGGTGGAGGGAACGAGGAGAAGAGGGAGACCAAATTGGAGGTGGAAAGATGGAGTGAAAAAGATTTTGTGTGATCGGGGCCTGAACATGCAGGAGGGTGAAAGGAGGGCAAAGAATAGAGTGAATTGGAGCGATGTGGTATACCGGGGTTGACGTGCTGTCAGTGGATTTAATCAAGGCATGTGTATGGGGGTGGGTTGGGTCATTTCTTTCGTCTGTTTCCTTGCGCTACCTCGCAAACGCGGGAGACAGCGAAAAAAAAAAAAAAAATAAATATATATATATATATATATATATATATATATATATATATATATATATATATATATATATATTGGAAAAGATCAAAATTTGCGCTTGATCAAGATATTCCTATTAGTCCACGGGAAAATGAAACACGAAAATTTCCCAAGTGCAATAATCACATGTAATAATCACATCATCAGGGGAAACACAAGAGAGAAATATAACAGTTAGTTGATATACATCGAAGAGACGAAGCTAGGACCATATATATATATATATATATATATATATATATATATATATATATATATATATATATATATATATATATATATATATATATTTTTTTTTTTTTTTTTTTGCTTTGTCGCTGTCTCCCGCGTTTGCGAGGTAGCGCAAGGAAACAGACGAAAGAAATGGCCCAACCCACCCCCATACACATGTATATACATACGTCCACACACGCAAATATACATACCTACACAGCTTTCCATGGTTTACCCCAGACGCTTCACATGCCCTGATTCAATCCACTGACAGCACGTCGACCCCGGTATACCACATCGATCCAATTCACTCTGTTTCACTTGCCCTCCTTTCACCCTCCTGCATGTTCAGGCCCCGATCACACAAATTCTTTTTCACTCCATCTTTCCACCTCTAATTTGGTCTCCCACTTCTCCTCGTTCCCTCCACCTCCGATACATATATCCTCTTGGTCAATCTTTCCTCACTCATTCTCTCCATGTGCCCAAACCATTTCAAAACACCCTCTTCTGCTCTCTCAACCACGCTCTTTTTATTTCCACACATCTCTCTTACCCTTACGTTACTTACTCGATCAAACCACCTCACACCACACATTGTCCTCAAACATCTCATTTCCAGCACATCCACCCTCCTGCGCACAACTCTATCCATAGCCCACGCCTCGCAACCATACAACATTGTTGGAACCACTATTCCTTCAAACATACCCATCTTTGCTTTCCGAGATAATGTTCTCGACTTCCACACATTCTTCAAGGCTCCCAGGATTTTCGCCCCCTCCCCCACCCTATGATCCACTTTCGCTTCCATGGTTCCATCCGCTGCCAGATCCACTCCCAGATATCTAAAACACTTTACTTCCTCCAGTTTTGCTCCATTCAAACTTACCTCCCAATTGACTTGACCCTCAACCCTACTGTACCTAATAACCTTGCTCTTATTCACATTTACTCTTAACTTTCTTCTTTCACACACTTTACCAAACTCAGTCACCAGCTTCTGCAGTTTCTCACATGAATCAGCCACCAGCGCTGTATCATCAGCGAACAACAACTTACTCACTTCCCAAGCTCTCTCATCCCCAACAGACTTCATACTTGCCCCTCTTTCCAAAACTCTTGCATTTACCTCCCTAACAACCCCATCCATAAACAAAGTAAACAACCATGGAGACATCACACACCCCTGCCGCAAACCTACATTCACTGAGAACCAATCACTTTCCTCTCTTCCTACACGTACACATAGGGGTGAAAGAATACTTCCCACGCATTCCTCGCGTGTCGTAGAAGACGACTAGAGGGGACAGGAGCGGGGGGCCAGAAATCCTCCCCTCCTTGTATTTTTTAACATTCTAAAATGGGAAACAGAAGAAGGAGTCACGCGGGGAGTGCTCATCCTCCTCGAAGGCTCAGACTGGGGTGTCTAAATGTGTGTGGATGTAACCAAGATGTGAAAAAAGGAGAGATAGGTAGTATGTTTGAGGAAAGGAACCTGGATGTTTTGGCTCTGAGTGAAACGAAGCTCAAGGGTAAAGGGGAAGAGTGGTTTGGGAATGTCTTGGGAGTAAAGTCAGGGTTAGTGAGAGGACAAGAGCAAGGGAAGGAGTAGCAGTACTCCTGAAACAGGAGTTGTGGGAGTATGTGATAGAATGTAAGAAAGTAGATTCTCGATTGATATGGGTAAAACTGAAAGTTGATGGAGAGAGATGGGTGATTATTGGTGCATATGCACCTGGGCATGAGAAGAAAGATCATGAGAGGCAAGTGTTTTGGGAGCAGCTGAATGAGTGTGTTAGTGGTTTTGATGCACGAGACCGGGTTATAGTGATGGGTGATTTGAATGCAAAGGTGAGTAATGTGGCAGTTGAGGGAATAATTGGTATACATGGGGTGTTCAGTGTTGTAAATGGAAATGGTGAAGAGCTTGTAGATTTATGTGCTGAAAAAGGACTGGTGATTGGGAATACCTGGTTTAAAAAGCGAGATATACATAAGTATACGTATGTAAGTAGGAGAGATGGCAAGAGAGCGTTATTGGATTACGTGTTAATTGACAGGCGCGCGAAAGAGAGACTTTTGGATGTTAATGTGCTGAGAGGTGCAACTGGAGGGATGTCTGATCATTATCTTGTGGAGGCTAAGGTGAAGATTTGTATGGGTTTTCAGAAAAGAAGAGTGAATGTTGGGGTGAAGAGGGTGGTGAGAGTAAGTGAGCTTGGGAAGGAGACTTATGTGAGGAAGTACCAGGAGAGACTGAGTACAGAATGGAAAAAGGTGAGAACAATGGAAGTAAGGGGAGTGGGGGAGGAATGGGATGTATTTAGGGAATCAGTGATGGATTGCGCAAAAGATGCTTGTGGCATGAGAAGAGTGGGAGGTGGGTTGATTAGAAAGGGTAGTGAGTGGTGGGATGAAGAAGTAAGATTATTAGTGAAAGAGAAGAGAGAGGCATTTGGACGATTTTTGCAGGGAAAAAATGCAATTGAGTGGGAGATGTATAAAAGAAAGAGACAGGACGTCAAGAGAAAGGTGCAAGAGGTGAAAAAGAGTGCAAATGAGAGTTGGGGTGAGAGAGTATCATTAAATTTTAGGGAGAATAAAAAGATGTTCTGGAAGGAGGTAAATAAAGTGCGTAAGACAAGGGAGCAAATGGGAACTTCAGTGAAGGGCGCAAATGGGGAGGTGATAACAAGTAGTGGTGATGTGAGAAGGAGATGGAGTGAGTATTTTGAAGGTTTGTTGAATGTGTTTGATGATAGAGTGGCAGATATAGGGTGTTTTGGTCGAGGTGGTGTGCAAAGTGAGAGGGTTAGGGAAAATGATTTGGTAAACAGAGAAGAGGTAGTAAACGCTTTGCGGAAGATGAAAGCCGGCAAGGCAGCAGGTTTGGATTCTTATTGCAGTGGAATTTATTAAAAAAGGGGGTGACTGTATTATTGACTGGTTGGTAAGGTTATTTAATGTATGTATGACTCATGGTGATGTGCCTGAGGATTGGCGGAATGCGTGCATAGTGCCATTGTACAAAGGCAAAGGGGATAAGAGTGAGTGCTCAAATTACAGAGGTATAAGTTTGTTGAGTATTCCTGGTAAATCATATGGGAGGGTATTGATTGAGAGGGTGAAGGCATGTACAGAGCATCAGATTGGGGAAGAGCAGTGTGGTTTCAGAAGTGGTAGAGGATGTGTGGATCAGGTGTTTGCTTTGAAGAATGTATGTGAGAAATACTTAGAAAAGCGAATGGATTTGTATGTAGCATTTATGGACCTGGAGAAGGCATATGATAGAGTTGATAGAGATGCTCTCTGTAAGGTATTAAGAATATATGGTGTGGGAGGCAAATTGTTAGAAACAGTGAAAAGTTTTTAGGGAAGTTTTGTAGGGAAGCGTTCGATTGGCATAACATGAAGAGGGTTACCATTAGGCTCATTTCTAGGACCTACATTTTTCATCATCTCCATCAGTAAACCCGAGACAGCACTCACCAGAGGTATGACAAACTTTGCTAGTAAATATAGTCCAGTTATGGGAAGACTGACTAAAGATCAAATGCATTTAATCATATTGACTGATTGGTTGGAGGACTGGCAACTAGAGTTTGGTGTATACAAAGTAGAGAGTAATGCATTCTGGTGGTTTGAATATTTATCATGAATAAAGAATACCCAGTATGCAGTTAGTATCAGTAACGACCCAAAATATAAAATGCTTAGTTACATAAGTTAAACCCAGCAGGATGCTGTTATTCTTCGCTGGCAGTATCATCCACGCTTAAAAACATCCTAGACAGATCTTTGGAATATAATGATCTTTAGAAACAATCCTGCATGAGCAACAAAACTAATTCATTTCTCAGAATCAGGACTTATGGAGGAAGACAGACTAATAGGAAAGAAAAATAAAGAAAACAGGATATCTAATATCAGTATCGACAATTTAACACGAAAATTTCTTCTCATGGGACAGATTTATTGAACAACAGTAACAGTATAAGTTTAATAGAAGAAATAGCAAGGTGGACAAAAGGTTTTCATCTGTAGAGTTGTAGAACACTGGGTTGAACTAACAACTGATGTTGACAATACAAGGACTTTGAATACCTTTTAATCAAGAGTAAACAAATACTTCAGATATATGAATCTTCTGTTCTGTATTCAAGCCTCCACCTTAAAACAAAGCCAACTGCAGATTAGAAAACTTTTCCGTTTTACTTTCCTATAAACTTCCATGGTAGTGTTGTGCCGGAGGGAGTGGTGGGTGGAGTGCTTCTGCTTACCATCAATCTCTACCGCAAGGGAGATCACCTCAGGACACTACTATTGTCCTCATAGACCACCAGGTCTCTTGTTATCTGTCTTTCCCATGCACTGACCCAGCTTGGTCTATGGACTTAAGTGCAATTTACTCCAACAAGGCCATATACAAACCCTCCATCGTGATTTACTGACCATTGGTTTGATCTACTGACTTCAACTTGTCCTACTGACCAACTAACTTGGCATGCTTACCTTCTCTATGACGTGGCGCAGTGATGCACCATCACCAGCTACTGATCTTCCAACAAGGTCCACCAGTTCCCAAGAGTGACCCATTAGCTCTCCAGTGTGCCCAGACTAACCTTTGATGTGATCCACTCGCCATGGGCTCGTGGTCTTCCAACATGGTTCAGTGACCTTTCAAGACGTGGCTTGGACCACACTTCTTTCTGACCTACTGACCCTTAGGCGCGGCATGCTAACCCTTTAGACCGGATTAGGACTCACCGATATGGACTGCTAACTCTTCAACGTAGCCATCGGCCCACTTACTCGAACTTATGGCATTCCAGTGTCGTTTGATAACCCTTTCATGAAGTCTACTATCATGATGATAACTTGTTAAAACTCAAGTCTTGTGCACTAGCAGACCAAAGTTAGTTACCAGGCTGACTAGCCAACCGACCTAACCTGGTGGCTCTCCATCGTTTCCTGCTAACCTTAAAGCTTAGCAGATATACCTTCTAGTTAGCCCAGTCATTCTTCACAATGATATACTGGCCTTTCACCATAGCCTGGGCATCTCCATGATTAGTGTACGCTGATTTTCCAACGCAGGCCTATAGTCTTCCAGCATAGTCTTCGTCGTCTGTCGACCATCTAGCGTAGCTTACTTGCCTTCCAAAATAGTCATCTGACTCTCCAAGATAACCTACTAACACTGCAGTGTAGCCTGCTGATACTCAAGCATAGCTCACTGACCCTCCAACAAAGCCTGTTGACCCTCTAACACAGCTTACTGACTCTCCAACGTAGCCCGTTCAACCTCCAGCATAACCTACTGACCCTCAACGACCTTAAACTGTACATTCAAAACGTGTTGAATACAATGGTGGATGACCATCCACGCCGAAACCCACAACAATAGTGGGAGACTAGACCTGGCAGGACCATCATAAAGAACAAACAAACAAATTCATCATACTGAAGTTCCATCAACAAACTCGATGACTTTTTCCCATTTTGACCTTCAATAACAGAGGGGAATCTGCGGCCCCTCCTCCCCTGGACCAGCAGTGCACCACATATATGGAGGGAGCGCTTATGACCAGACACACTCTCTGTTATGACCAGACACACACTCTGTTATGACCAGACACACTCTCTGTTATGACCAGACACACTCTCTGTTATGACCAGACACACACTCTGTTATGACCAGACACACTCTCTGTTATGACCAGACACACTCTCTGTTATGACCAGACACACACTCTGTTATGACCAGACACACTCTCTGTTATGACCAGACACACACTCTGTTATGACCAGACACACACTCTGTTATGACCAGACACACTCTCTGTTATGACCAGACACACTCTCTGTTATGACCAGACACACACTCTGTTATGACCAGACACACTCTCTGTTATGACCAGACACACACTCTGTTATGACCAGACACACACTCTGTTATGACCAGACACACTCTCTGTTATGACCAGACACACTCTCTGTTATGACCAGACACACTCTCTGTTATGACCAGACACACACTCTGTTATGACCAGACACACACTCTGTTATGACCAGACACACTCTCTGTTATGACCAGACACACACTCTGTTATGACCAGACACACACTCTGTTATGACCAGACACACTCTCTGTTATGACCAGACACACACTCTGTTATGACCAGACACACACTCTGTTATGACCAGACACACTCTCTGTTATGACCAGACACACTCTGTTATGACCAGACACACTCTCTGTTATGACCAGACACACTCTCTGTTATGACCAGACACACACTCTGTTATGACCAGACACACTCTCTGTTATGACCAGACACACTCTCTGTTATGACCAGACACACACTATGTTATGACCAGACACACACTCTGTTATGACCAGACACACTCTCTGTTATGACCAGACACACTCTCTGTTATGACCAGACACACTCTCTGTTATGACCAGACACACTCTCTGTTATGACCAGACACACACTCTGTTATGACCAGACACACTCTCTGTTATGACCAGACACAATCTCTGTTATGACCAGACACACACTCTGTTATGACCAGACACACACTCTGTTATGACCAGACACACACTCTGTTATGACCAGACACACTCTCTGTTATGACCAGACACACACTCTGTTATGACCAGACACACTCTCTGTTATGACCAGACACACTCTCTGTTATGACCAGACACACACTCTGTTATGACCAGACACACACTCTGTTATGACCAGACACACACACTGTTATGACCAGACACACTCTCTGTTATGACCAGACGCACACTCTTTTATGACCAGACACACATCCTGTTATGACCAGACACACTCTCTGTTATGACCAGACACACACTCTTTTATGAGCAGACACACATCCTGTTATGACCAGACACACACTCTGTTATGACCAAACACGCAATCTGTTATGACCAGACACACACATTGTTATGACCAGACACACACTCTGTTATGACCAGACACACACTCTGTTATGACCAGACACACACTCTTTTATGAGCAGACACACACTCTGTTATGACCAGACACACACTCTGTTATGACCAGACACACTCTCTGTTATGACCAGACACACACTCTGTTATTCTTCTTTTATATCAAAACAAAATGAATATGATACATGAGGAAAATGTAGAAAAAATGAATTGATACAATGAAAGGAAGATTATCACACATCAGATTATCAGGATCATATAAAATACCAGACAACGAGAGAAAGAAATGTAGTTCATGGACAACTGTGAGTGTAATATGTCCTTGAATCATTATATCCTGAAGTGGACGTTCATAATACCTGGCTGAGCTTCATGGTGTCTGCGATATTGGAGAAGGACAATACTTACAGTGGTCATCCAACGGACGAGATTGTTCCTCGTGTAGTCAGTTATGGACTCCCGTGGTGTAGCGATCAGTGTTCCAGACCATGACGTATTCACAGGCCGCCCAGGGGTCGAGCGCATAGGCTCGAATCCTGGTTGTGTTAGTCGGTCCACCGTCAAGCCAACTGTTCGTCCACTCTTAGGGATTGGCCGATAAAATGGGTGCCTGGCTCAGACCTCGGCCTCAATCAAGACCTCAGTTGCCCGAGCTATCTCAGCTAACATGAAAAAGAAGATTAATGTATTCAAAGACAGTCTCACTTGTCTCTGTGGTAGTTTATACCTACAGGCTTAGACTCGTACACATATACATACCTGCAGGGTAGAGGTACACACACACACACACACAACACACACACACACATGTATAGGTTAGGATATGTATGTGTGTGTGTGTGTGTGTGTGTGTGTGTGTGTGTGTGTGTGTGTGTGTCTGTACGTATACATAAGGTTAAGAGCGGGAGTATCACGAGTACAAAACTCTCTCCTCGTAACACACAAATTGACAGCACAAACACAGAGAACCAAGTCAGGCAAAAGTTTTGAATAATACATTTAAATAGAAATACAAATAAGGGAAACTACCATGATGAAAATGTTTTGACCAGATCTTTCACAAGGAGGATAGCGTATAGGAGTTATATGGGCCTTACAGTAGACAGGAAAAAAAATCAAAGCTTTTGAAATTAGTGGGCATTATTGAGAAACAGGATAAGATGGCATCATACGTGGAGACAAAAAGAAAACCTGAAGAATCAAATAAAGTTTATGAAATGTGTCATCAGATGAGAGAGAAAATTAAGGAATTGAAAAGAAAGATCTAGTGTGAGGGCAGGAACTGAGAATGACTTAGTTGAGAGGATTCAGATGTTACGGTTTATAAGCAGACAAAAGAAACTGAAATTAATGAAATGTGTAAAAACCCATAAGAATCTTTTCTTAATATCATGGAAGCTGTTCAATGAGATGAAATTCTATAAACATAAAACAGAAGCTAGTAAAAGCAGTTAGTAGGGAAGAGGAGCAAGAGCAATTTCTGGTGGTGACTGGCAGACTTAGAGAATAAGAATTAAGGTCAGAAAAATATAGTCAAAGGGAAACTGAAACAGAGGTACATAGTGAACTAGACGAAAATGCAGACAGTACAATCAGGGAAGTATATGGTCCAGTAGGTGGAAAGCTTAGGAAAGTGCGGAACATTCAGAATCTGTGTTTGTTGACAAAATGCAGGAGATGAAGGTTAGCCAATCAACAATGCAGATCTAGCAGACAAGTGAGTGGCACTGATATTAGGATAATTAGTAAAGCAGAAGACTGATAGTTGAAGACCACCGATGACTAATGGGCCAGAAGACCTCTTATGACTAATGAGCCAGAAAAAGACCATATTCCAGACCAAGAGGAAAGAGTAGAGAAAAAAGAAATGTTCAGCAAGAAACTTTTAGATGTGCTTTTGTAAAAGAAATGGGAAGAATTCGTGGATATAATCAAGATACATGAGAATGACCAATAATGATTACAGTTGGTTAGGAGCCATGTAACGAGGAAGTACACAAGCAGGATAAGAAGGTAAAAACTAAGTATAATTCAGTAAGAGGTAAGAGGTGAAGGGAAGCGAGAGACAGAGAGACTGAGAAGAAAACTCAAAAGACTGAAAAACGGAAGACACCAAATGAGGGAAGAGGAAGCAACAGCCCCGCCATTACTGCAGGGAATCAGGAATGTTAAGAGATGGAAATGTTAGACTGAGAGTAATATACACAAATCCAGATGGACCAGTAGTATATGGTTGAGGATTGGAATTCAAGGACCAAATTAAGGATAAAAGAAGTTATATTTTTGGGATTGTGAAGATAGAACATATCATAGAGATAAGTCCTCGTCTGCTCCGTCGAGGAAAACTTGTAAAAACTTAGAGGGAAAGAGAAGAAAAAGACAGAGATTCGGCTTTCTAGATAAAACACAAAACCATATTTATCAGGATATAATGAAAGATATCCATAAATGCAATATACATTAGCAAAGAAGTGTGTAGTGTGTTGATGACATAATACTCCAAACGATGTTAAAGAATCGTGACAATATACAAGAACGAAAATGAAGGAAGAATCAGCTAGATATATAAGGCAGGAAAACACCCACTTCTCATAGATGGTAAAATACTAATACTGAGAGATTTTAGTTTTATAAAGAGATTGGAGGGATCTTGATCTCATGGGGACAGGCTCATGGAGGTACAAGTACTTAGAAGTGTACGGAAAACATCTGGGATCAGCAAGCCGCCTGAGCACATTTGGATCTGGGGGACTATGATGCATCACTCCTGCATCTTATCTTCATACATGGCTTGACATGATAGTCCTGGTGCCTGGGTCAGTTGGTGGTGTGGTGCCTGGGTCATTGGTGTCTAGTGCCTGGTCAGTTGGTGTCGGTCCTGGGTCAGTTGGTGGTCCTGGTGCCTGGGTCAGTTGGTGGTGCTGGTGCCTGGGTCAGTTGGTGGTGCTGGTGCCTGGGTCAGTTGGTGGTGCTGGTGCCTGGGTCAGTTGGTGGTGCTGGTGCCTGGGTCAGTTGGTGGTGCTGGTGCCTGGGTCAGTTGGTGGTGCTGGTGCCTGGGTCAGTTGGTGGTGCTGGTGCCTGGGTCAGTTGGTGGTGCTGGTGCCTGGGTCAGTTGGTGGTGCTGGTGCCTGGGTCAGTTGGTGGTGCTGGTGCCTGGGTCAGTTGGTGGTGCTGGTGCCTGGGTCAGTTGGTGGTGCTGGTGCCTGGGTCAGTTGGTGGTGCTGGTGCCTGGGTCAGTTGGTGGTGCTGGTGCCTGGGTCAGTTGGTGGTGCTGGTGCCTGGGTCAGTTGGTGGTGCTGGTGCCTGGGTCAGTTGGTGGTGCTGGTGCCTGGGTCAGTTGGTGGTGCTGGTGCCTGGGTCAGTTGGTGGTGCTGGTGCCTGGGTCAGTTGGTGGTGCTGGTGCCTGGGTCAGTTGGTGGTGCTGGTGCCTGGGTCAGTTGGTGGTGCTGGTGCCTGGGTCAGTTGGTGGTGCTGGTGCCTGGGTCAGTTGGTGGTGCTGGTGCCTGGGTCAGTTGGTGGTGCTGGTGCCTGGGTCAGTTGGTGGTGCTGGTGCCTGGGTCAGTTGGTGGTGCTGGTGCCTGGGTCAGTTGGTGGTGCTGGTGCCTGGGTCAGTTGGTGGTGCTGGTGCCTGGGTCAGTTGGTGGTGCTGGTGCCTGGGTCAGTTGGTGGTGCTGGTGCCTGGGTCAGTTGGTGGTCTGGTGCCTGGGTCAGTTGGTGGTGCTGGTGCCTGGGTCAGTTGGTGGTGCTGGTGCCTGGGTCAGTTGGTGGTGCTGGTGCCTGGGTCAGTTGGTGGTCTGGTGCCTGGGTCAGTTGGTGGTGCTGGTGCCTGGGTCAGTTGGTGGTGCTGGTGCCTGGGTCAGTTGGTGGTCCTGGTGCCTGGGTCAGTTGGTGGTGCTGGTGCCTGGGTCAGTTGGTGGTGCTGGTGCCTGGGTCAGTTGGTGGTGCTGGTGCCTGGGTCAGTTGGTGGTCCTGGTGCCTGGGTCAGTTGGTGGTGCTGGTGCCTGGGTCAGTTGGTGGTGCTGGTGCCTGGGTCAGTTGGTGGTGCTGGTGCCTGGGTCAGTTGGTGGTGCTGGTGCCTGGGTCAGTTGGTGGTGCTGGTGCCTGGGTCAGTTGGTGGTGCTGGTGCCTGGGTCAGTTGGTGGTGCTGGTGCCTGGGTCAGTTGGTGGTCCTGGTGCCTGGGTCAGTTGGTGGTGCTGGTGCCTGGGTCAGTTGGTGGTGCTGGTGCCTGGGTCAGTTGGTGGTGCTGGTGCCTGGGTCAGTTGGTGGTGCTGGTGCCTGGGTCAGTTGGTGGTGCTGGTGCCTGGGTCAGTTGGTGGTCCTGGTGCCTGGGTCAGTTGGTGGTGCTGGTGCCTGGGTCAGTTGGTGGTGCTGGTGCCTGGGTCAGTTGGTGGTGCTGGTGCCTGGGTCAGTTGGTGGTGCTGGTGCCTGGGTCAGTTGGTGGTCCTGGTGCCTGGGTCAGTTGGTGGTGCTGGTGCCTGGGTCAGTTGGTGGTGCTGGTGCCTGGGTCAGTTGGTGGTGCTGGTGCCTGGGTCAGTTGGTGGTGCTGGTGCCTGGGTCAGTTGGTGGTCCTGGTGCCTGGGTCAGTTGGTGGTCCTTGTGCCTGGGTCAGTTGGTGGTGCTGGTGCCTGGGTCAGTTGGAGGTCCTGGTGCCTGGATCAAATAATAGTTCTGATGTTCTGTAGATGGTGATGTTGAAGTCATTGGTTCTGGTGTCCATGTCCTCTGATGATCTTGGTATGTAATCATGTTGCTTGTTATGATGATGGTTCTGGTGTTTGGCTCACTAAGTGATGCACACAAACAAATTGTTCAGTTCCAGGTCCTAAATATGATCTGTTGTAATAGTCACTACAAGTCAACTGTAAACACGAAGAGAACTTTACCTATGAAGGTTATGTGGGGAAAACCACGCCCTCAGAGCACCATCCCACCAGGAATCAAACAGTGTAGCTGAAGAGTCAATAACACCAGAGAAGTTGGGCCAAGAAATGTATTAACCGTCCCCCGTAATCCCCACACTGCTATCCATCTTTCCTCGCCCGCAAGCACTGGATAAATATGGAGAAGGAACTGTTACACAGAAGAGATTAATGACTGTAATAATGACTGTGTCTCCTACGTCAACTCGCTGCTGAGGACTTGGAACACCTCTGAGCTCCAGGGTCCCATGAGACGAACTGACCACACTCGAGCTTGAAGAATTCATTGATGACTTGTTAGGAAATCTTTTATTCAGCCTAAACTGTCTTTAGGTGATTAATTTGTCCTCTGCCTGAAAGTGAGAATATCATTGTGAATAATGCTAAGATAATCTAGTGCAACACATTAGATAACTCAAAACTATACTGTGAAATTCATGATGGAACCATATATCTATATATCTGTCTGTCTGTCTGTCTGTCTGCCTCTGTCTCTCTGCCTGTCTCTCTGTCTGTCTGCCTCAGTCTCTCTCTCTCTCTCTCTCTCTCTCTCTCTCTCTCTCTCTCTCTCTCTCTCTCTCTCTCTCTCTCTCTCTCTCTCTCTCTCTCTCTCTCTCTCTCTCTCTCAACAGTGTGGTAGCTCTTTATTTACATCAGTGAAGATAGCCTTTGTTAATGCGAACATATTTTGATGCTATTCTATTCAGTATCGGGAGCCAGACCACTTTATGATCACTCTTGTCTGGCCACATTTGATGTGAGAGTCATTCACACGGGTGAACATGAGTGCGAAAACCCTTGACGGTCTGCTTACTTATGTATAAATGTACATTGCCATTTCAACTGACATATCAAAAGAAGATTTTGGTAGAGCAGGTATAATGATTTAACTCCCTGGCATTTAAGGTGACTATGAATACTGGATCAGGTTCGCTTTTACACGCAGCATCAGTAACATATGCCGCACGCACGCATTATTACACCAAAGCTGTTCACCAAGCAGCTCATTTCACATAAAGCATTCCAGTATATGGAATAATGAGACTCTGCCGGTATGTAGTATGACATTCTTAATGTTACTGCATATTATGTCCGACAAGAAAAGGAAGTTGTAAGAAAACAGCTCACAAGTCTTTATATACTGAGCCACCAGAATGTTGACATCACACCCATTCTCTAGTGTTATAATCACTCACATGATAATGATGTTAACTATGATGTATGTTCTGCTACAGGTCCTGCTGTAGATTATCTATATCAGCTGATATTCTGATCCTTCCTACCACAATCTTTCTGCCACAATGTCTCTAACCATGAAATATCTCCTGAGGATGAGCACGGCCATCCCAATTCCCTGCCAATAAAAGTTTATTTCCTGAAAAAGGAAAATACAATTTTTCTCTTTTATTCTCTCACCTGAAAGGATGAAGGGAAAATTGTCGAGTGTTAATATTGTTCTGTGAACCGTTTAGAGCCATTTCTTGGGGTCAGACTGCAGAAAACTGGCAAGGAGATCAGCGCAGAAAGAGGTCAAGCGGTCTGTACAGGAAGAGATCAATCTGGGTATTCCTAGAGAGTGTGGCTTTTAAAGCATCAATTCAATCGGAGGAAAATGTTCGTAAGTTACAACCCGGTCTGTCGGTAATGCAGCAACGTAGGCTTACACTTCCTAACGTTACTTACCAGTATGAACTTACGGTCTCTAGTGAGAGCTGTGAGAGGGGGACACAGGCAGCTGCTGGTTGTGTACCCAGGTAGGGAGTATCGTTGGGTCTTGTCCAGCATAAGTAACACTTGTATCTAGATGGGATTCAGTGGTGGGTCGTGTCCGCCGTGTAACACATTTGATTGCTCTTATGTATCCATCTGGAGGACAGCTCGAGTGACATGTTCAGCTGCTTGGAAGCAGCGGCGGATCTTCTCTAACACACTGACGGCATTTTGTTAGGTATCTAACTTGGGGACAACTGCTAGCTTGCTCATCTTAGATGACATGTGTTGCAGCAATACCCAATCTGCTCCAAATGTGACGCACTACCAGAAAAAGTATATCTGACATGACTAAATCATTAAATAATTTTTACCTATGATGCAAAAAATATGTATATATTCTTCCTTTCATCAGCAGAAGACTATTATAGACAATATACCAAAGCAAGTACATACAGCAAGCTCATCGTTCATAAAGAATGAACACTTAATGACTATATCGGTAATATTTCACATGAAAGGGAAACTGTAGAATAAGGTTTTGTTAATCCAATTAAATTTCACCCCATCCTTTATGTAAAAGTTTGAGCAGAACATGAGAGTCCCGGTGGTGGTTGCGGTGGAGATGGAACTAAATTTGACGGTGTTGGTTCTCATATTCAATTCTTTGTTGCGTGTGTCACATCATATGAAGCTGACAGTCCTCATCACCAGGTACTGCCCAGGTGGCATCCCCACATCGCTAATCAGTGCATTTTCTTATGTTAGCTGAGAAGGCACGGGCAGCTGAGAGCAAATTCGAGGTGGAAGAATGGAGTGAAAAAGGTTTTGAGCGATCAGAGCCAGAACATACAGGAGGGTGAAAGGCGTGCAAGGAAAAGATTGAATTGGAACGATGTGGTATACCAGGGTCGACGTGTTATCAGTAGATTGAACCAGGGCATGTGGGGCGTCTGGTGTAAACCAAGGAAAGTTTTGTGGGGCCTGGATGTGGAAAGGGAGGTGTGGTTTCGGTGCATTACACATGACATCTAGAGACTGAGTGTGAACGAATGTGGCCTTTGTTGTCGTTTCCTAGCGTTACCTCGCGCGTGCGCGGGGGTAGGGGGGTACAATTTCATATATATATATATATATATATATATATATATATATATATATATATATATATATATATATATATATATATATATATATATATATATATATATATATATCATTATCTTGTGGAGGCTAAGGTGAAGATTTGTATGGGTTTTCAGAAAAGAAGAGTGAATGTTGGGGTGAAGAGGGTGGTGAGAGTAGGTGAGCTTGGGAAGGAGACCTGTGTGAGGAAGTACCAGGAGAGACTGAGTACAGAATGGAAAAAGGTGAGAACAATGGATACAAGGGGAGTGGGGGAGGAATGGGATGTATTTAGGGAATCAGTGATGGATTGCGCAAAAGTTGCTTGTGGCATGAGAAGAGTGGGAGGTGGGTTGATTAGAAAGGGTAGTGAGTGGTGGGATGAAGAAGTAAGAGTATTAGTGAAAGAGAAGAGAGAGGCATTTGGACGATTTTTGCAGGGAAAAAAATGCAATTGAGTGGGAGATGTATAAAAGAAAGAGACAGGAGGTCAAGAGAAAGGTGCAAGAGGTGAAAAAAAGGGCAAATGAGAGTTGGGGTGAGAGAGTATCATTAAATTTTAGGGAGAATAAAAAGATGTTCTGGAAGGAGGTAAATAAAGTGCGTAAGACAAGGGAGCAAATGGGAACTTCAGTGAAGGGCGCAAATGGGGAGGTGATAACAAGTAGTGGTGATGTGAGAAGGAGATGGAGTGAGTATTTTGAAGGTTTGTTGAATGTGTTTGATGATAGAGTGGCAGATATAGGGTGTTTTGGTCGAGGTGGTGTGCAAAGTGAGAGGGTTAGGGAAAATGATTTGGTAAACAGAAAAGAGGTAGTGAAAGCTTTGCGGAAGATGAAAGCCGGCAAGGCAGCAGGTTTGGATGGTATTGCAGTGGAATTTATTAAAAAAGGGGGTGACTGTATTGTTGACTGGTTGGTAAGGTTATTTAATGTATGTATGACTCATGGTGAGGTGCCTGAGGATTGGCGGAATGCGTGCATAGTGCCATTGTACAAAGGCAAAGGGGATAAGAGTGAGTGCTTAAATTACAGAGGTATAAGTTTGTTGAGTATTCCTGGTAAATTATATGGGAGGGTATTGATTGAGAGGGTGAAGACATGTACAGAGCATCAGATTTGTGAAGAGCAGTGTGGTTTCAGAAGTGGTAGAGGATGTGTGGATCAGGTGTTTGCTTTGAAGAATGTATGTGAGAAATACTTAGAAAAGCAAATGGATTTGTATGTAGCTTTTATGGATCTGGAGAAGGCATATGATAGAGTTGATAGAGATGCTCTGTGGAAGGTATTAAGAATATATGGTGTGGGAGGAAAGTTGTTAGAAGCAGTGAAAAGTTTTTATCGAGGATGTAAGGCATGTGTACGTGTAGGAAGAGAGGAAAGTGATTGGTTCTCAGTGAATGTAGGTTTGCGGCAGGGGTGTGTGATGTCTCCATGGTTGTTTAATTTGTTTATGGATGGGGTTGTTGGGGAGGTAAATGCAAGAGTTTTGGAAAGAGGGGCAAGTATGAAGTCTGTTAGGGATGAGAGAGCTTGGGAAGTGAGTCAGTTATTGTTCGCTGATGATACATCGCTGGTGGCTGATTCATGTGAGAAACTGCAGAAGCTGGTGACTGAGTTTGGTAAAGTGTGTGGAAGAAGAAAGTTAAGAGTAAATGTGAATAAGAGCAAGGTTATTAGGTACAGTAGGGTTGAGGGTCAAGTCTATTGGGAGGTGAGTTTGAATGGAGAAAAGCTGGATGAAGTGAAGTGCTTTAGATATCTGGGAGTGGATCTGGCAGCGGATGGAACCATGGAAGCGGAAGTGGATCATAGGGTGGGGGAGGGGGCGAAAATTCTGGGGGCCTTGAAGAATGTGTGGAAGTCGAGAACATTATCTCGGAAAGCAAAAATGGGTATGTTTGAAGGAATAGTGGTTCCAACAATGTTGTATGGTTGCGAGGCGTGGGCTATGGATAGAGTTGTGCGCAGGAGGATGGAGTGGCTGG